>NC_056736.1:482182500-482277500 GCF_019279795.1 Protopterus annectens | reverse complement strand
AGGAATTTCTGGCAAGTACTGGTTGTGTATTACATGTGACAACAATCTCCCGTATTGTCCCTATGTCTGGGCTATGGGGTAGGGTTGCAAGACGGAAGCCTTTTCTTATAGAGAAAAACATCGAGGCTAGGCTAAAATTTGCAAAACAATAGATCAAGTCTCCCAAAAGCATGTGGGAAAAGGTATTATGGTCTGATAAGACCAAGGTTGAACTTTTTGGCCACAATTCCAAAAGGTACGTTTGGCCTAAAAACAACACTTTGCATAACCAAAAGAATACCATCCCCACGGTGAAGCATGGTGGTGGCAGTATATGTATATGTATATAGATATATATATATATATATATATATATATATATATATATATATATATATATTAGGAGCTAAACTGATTCCACGTAGAAGCATCTATTAGGCTGTTCCCAGCATACCTTAAGTTCATGATTAGGTTTTCTGGATTTGGGTTAACTTATCACAGGTTGGCGATCAGTTCACAGGTCAGCACCTCTCTTGACCAAAGTGTCAAGACCATGTCTCCAAAGGTCTGATTATATGACTGCAGTGTAAGTCGCTGAGCTGCATCCCAGCGTGAACTTACATTTCTGCACTGTGATGACAATTTTTGTCTTCTAGCATAAATATCTAGTGTACAATATATAGCCAGGAGTTTCTACATGTCACAATAAAACTGAAGTTGTCTGTCAACTAGCAAATCCAGAAGAGGTAACCCTGTCTCCAAAAGGGAAGTAAGGTTTCTTCATGAATACCAGAATCTAAATCTTTTCTGAAACAATCCTGAGTTGGTTTGTGATTGACCATACAGCTGTCTGGTAAGAAAAGATGTATTTTGGTTTATATTTTATTTTTTACCTTTGCTTTTCACTGCTTGTTGGAAGAAAGTGATAACTTGCAGACAGGAAGATTAAGTTTGATTTATAGTTTGTTGTTTTACCTCTAATTTTCAGTTTCTTGTTAGAAAAGGATAGTTTTTTAGGCAAACTAGCCATCCCGAGGGGCCTAGTCAGCAATAAATTCACACATTCACAGAGTTCAAAGAGGACAATCCACAGGTTATCAGAAACAATCCTGGGTTGGTTTGTGATTAGTTTCACTTTTCTTATAAAGTCTGACTGCGAGTGATAGTGAGCAGAAGCTACTGCACATGAATGTAGAGGAATTCGACTTTTGTGTGACTGACAGAACTGGCATGGTAGTTCAGCAAACAACTTTATTGTACTTAATATTAGTTGCATATTGTTTGTGTGATTTTTTCTCACAGAAGTTACCTTAAAATCTCTTTTAATTCCGTGGAACTAATTTTGGTTATCCTTCCCTTTTATAGTTCTTTATTTGTTTACAATAGAAAATGGATTTTTTAATGAGTATGCCATTAATGATTTGCTAAAGCACAAATGTTACGTATATTTAAAGGCAACACCTGATAACACTGGTGAGCTGTGTTCCTCATGTCAAAAGTTGGATGATATGCTTACCATTAATAGCAGTAAGTCTGGATTTAATAATGATGATGAATGCATTTGTACAATTGGCACAGCTTAGGGAACAGTTGTTATATATCTTAATGACTGGACTGATGGGATAAATAATATTAGGCAAAAGTGGAAACAATACATTTAGGAAAGGAAGAAGTGTCTTCTGGCAGTAAGGATCACTTAACTCATTTTAAAAATGATACTACCAATGACAGCTTTGATATTCAGGATACAGTTATTTAGGAATCTGAGGATTCAGAGCATGTAGAAGAAAAATAAAAAAAAAGGAAGGAAGATGTTCACAATAAATAACAAATAACAAGGAAGTAAAATAAATTGGTTAATGTCTATATCACAAAAAGAATGCACACAGAAAGGACACTGCTTTGGTATGTAATACACATGGGTTACAGGTAATGATAAAACCTTTAGTCTACAGAAAAAAGCATCATTTTTCTAAAAGAGGAGGTGTAAAAAGGAGACAAGGGATATCAAAATTAAACTAGGAGGGAAGATTATTCCTTTAAAAAAGAGGAGAAAGACAAAAGTTGACACAGTGTCTAAAGCTGTTAATATATTAAGCCAGATGGATGATAATTGCATAGTTGGAAATATAATGAACAAAGAAGACAGTGGGATTAATAAGACTGATGGTGATGAAGTTAAGTGTTAACCATATAAAATGTCAGAGACCTCTAAGAGCAAAGACTGAAAGACAGAGACTGAATGGCGAAGAAACAGACTTTCATTTATTAAAACTGGCACGGTCATTTACCAGAATATTTCTTTTTCTATGAGTTATGGCTATCTCATAGTTACTATATATGTAAGTTTGGGTGGTGTGGGGTATGCAATTGCTGTAGACCCCCCCCCTTCAAAACAAATAAGTTTAAAGAAGAAGAGTGATCTTCAAGATTCACTCTTTTCCTGGGTTTTCACCTCTTTTTTTCTTTGGCTTGTTGGCACTCAGCATTTTGAGTGCCAACACTTCAACAGCGAGACAAATCATTCCTTTGTAACCACTGATTATTAAAAGTTGAAGAGTCTTCATATCTGGCTAGACATTTAATACTTGTAATTGGATATTTAGTTATTAGGGGAACGAATACTTACATTTGCAGAGAAGACAATGAACATCAAATGCTATTTTGCTTACCAGGAGCAACATTAGAGGATGTGATGAAGTCCTCGGAATCCTTTGATTTAAAGAAGTATGGATCTGGTTTTATTCACATTGGTACAAATTATCACATTTGCAAGCACTCTCTGACTGTTAGTACTGGACCTATAGCCCTATTTGATAGCATGTTTTGTAAAGGTGTTAGGACATATTTTTCAAAAATCTCATATGGAAAGGAAAAAAAAAACTCACTGGTTGGATTCAAGACGCTCTCCACAAGGTGCTGGAATATTTTTCCTTTTATTTACTGATAGACTTGAAGTGCGTTCAGTATCATGCACTTTTCAGCAAGTGAATACTCAACTTCTTCAGAATACAAAACATTAGAGCCTTCCAAAAGGCTGCCTTTAATACATCAATCAATTAACACTAATTAGAACATTTAAAAGGGCTGTTTCACTAGTTAAAACAAGCATAGTAAACTGCAACCTATAAAAACAGTATGTAAAGACTAAAACAACCACCAGGACTAGTCAATACAAAACATGCTTGATTCTATATAATAACAATAAAGTATTTAAAAGTTAGAATCCATCACAGTATAAGTAACAACACTGATGTGAAGGTGTAAACTGTGTTTGTTGCTTTTTCAATATTAATGTGCAAAGTTAATACAAATCCATCTATGTACAAAACCATCCCCCTTTTTTTTTTTTTTTTTTTTTTTTTTTTTTTTTCAACAAATCTCTACTGTTTGGAGGTTAAGCAACTTTAGGGAGTTCTAAAAATTGCAGGGTTTTTTTGAAACAACTTTAAGAAGTTAAAACACACAATAATAATAATAGGAAATACCATGCAACTAAAAATGAAAATAAAAATAAACTTAAAAAAAGAAGAATTAATGTATCTTGCTGCAAATAGGTCTACTTCCTACTTAGTTTGCACGTAATTATGCATCCAGTACAAAATGTACAAGTTGTAATATGTGCTGATATTTAATCTTGTAGGTGCCTAAATGTATATAAAGCATCCACCTATATTGGAGTAAAGTGGGTTGGGGAGGTGAAAGGGTTAAGTGGAGGCAGGGATGGTTGGGAGGAAATGAGATAATGATGGGGAGGGGCTTAAGAGGTTTAGTCTAGTGTAGTTGGGTTAAGCAATCACATTTTGGCGTGAACTTGCTACTGCAAGTACTTTGTTCATGATGACCTTAGGTACTTCAGGGTAAAGGTAGGCCGTGGGGACATGGTTACTTGAGTTAAGCAGTTGGTGGTACTATTGGTGGTAGCACAGCCTTAGCGTTTCCCAGTATAGACTTGATGTTCCCTACTATTTCTATTTAATTTGGGAGGGCTCATCACAGTGTTATTGGGGATAAGTCTAGGTTGTTGTGGTTTATGGGCTGCATCATGGACGCGTGATTGTCGTTGATGTGAGGGCCGTATGTTTGATAGTGCTCTGGAGAAGCTATCATTTCATACTGTTGAAATGGCGATTTTTTTTCCCAGAAAGGAGCATGCAGTGAGAAGTCCGGTTGTAAAGCAGCTTTCTAAGTTATATGGTTTGCATAAGTATATGTGTATCTCTATCTTTCTCTCACTCTCTCTCTCTCTCTTTATATTTTCTCTCTATTGGGAAGGTGTATTCGTGTGTAGGTATTGATAAGGGTATTGGGTCGAGGTTGGCTAGGACTCAGGGTGCGGTTCACTCCGAGCTTGTTGTTCTGATTTTAGTGAAGGGCCGCTTTGTTGTGCTCTTATACATGCACAGCATTTGGGATTGAGGTTAACACTTAAATTACAGACGTGTAGTTTTGACTTCATATCCAGCAGATGTTTCATGCACATATTGATTGGTCTCCTGTAATATCCAATTTGCTGGCAAGTCACTGGGTGATTCAAAGGACTTAGGTCACTAAATAATGATATACAGTTGTGTTCTAGACTTTATATCCTTCAGAGAAGGTATACTAAGTGAACTTCTGTTAATTTAGTAACTTTCTGAGTTAATAAGATGTTATTGGTCATGGGTTGGAGTTATTATGGGGCATGGGGAAGCAGCTCTGACAATGCCCCTTTACATCGCATGTGTTTTCTGGTGACTGGAATCAGAAATAATGGCAGTATTTGAAGTCTGGAGTTCATCTTTGCTGGTAAAATAAATGAGAACTCCGGTCCTAATGTCTTAGCAATATTTTAACGTGGGAAGATGGTGTTTTGTTTTTCCTTTTCTTTCCCGCGGGCTTTGGCTCACTGTTGTGCAGGCGCATGGTGGGCCTAACTGACAGAACAGGGTCTGTTGGCAGGATAGGCACATACGCATTTGGTATATCAGGCACAAACGTTACTGGTAGTACAGAGGCATTTTATTAGACATATGCTCACTAGCATATTGTTACAAATGCATTTGAGTAATAGAAATCACACATATGTATTATTCTGTGTGCTTGCTCATGCAATACCTACACACACACACACACATATATATGTGTATATATATATATATATATATATATATATATATATATATATATATATATATAAACTTGTATGAGTGCATAATTGCTATTAAGTTTAGTATGAAGAATATGGAGTTGTACAAACTCTCACAACTTCAAACTGTAGTTCATGAAAGCATAAACTTAATGGCCATTTTGCGGGCTGGTTGACTTTTCTTACCTGGTAGAATTTTCTTGGCAGGAATAGCCACACTACTGCACACAGAAGTAGAAGCACAACAACAATTACAGCAGAATAGTTTCCCTACAGGTGTTTAAAGTAGTTCAGGCTGCTGATTACTGCATATTTCTGGGTAGACTGTTACACATAAAAAAAAAAAAAAAAGCTGACCGCGTGTATGGGTTTACCTCATTTAATTTACACTATTTCCTTTCCCTCCTCCCGCCGTAGCTTCATCTCTCTCTTTCTCAGGGAGTGAAAGTGGCCACCTCTTTCAAGTATGTGCATGCACAGTAACAGCACAAGTTCACTTAGGGTTGGGGAATCAAGGCTTTCAACAGGCATGGATCCCTGATTGGGAGGGGGGGTAATTTGCTGAACCGTGAAGGATATTGATAGGGTTAAGGGGATCTCACACCATAGTGCATCCCCATGTTTGTTTTGGCTATTCTTTCATACCTCTCAATGATACAGTTTTCACAGAATGTTGTTGCCGGACGGTTAAGGATTAAAGTCAACAAATAATGACATACATCGGATTCAGGTTTTCAAAGGTATGCCAATGTAAACCTGGTTGCTCCATTAGCTTTCCAGGTAGGTAGTGCACATTTAAAGATTGGCTCTACTTGGTGCTATGGACTTCATGTTAACGTGGTCAGATTTCTTGATCTGAGGTTCATAGGTATTGTAGTTAAGTAGTGCCTATTTGCAATAGTCCTCCGCTTAATGGGTGTCCGGGTAGGCTTTTGGGGTCCAGCTTCAGTCCATAATGTTGATATGTGATTTTAAACAAGGCTGCTGGCTACAGTCTGCCTTGTTACATAGGGAGATGTCCGGCTTTCGTACCTCACATAGGGGAAGGGGATTGGAGCTATACTCCTAGTTATGAATAGAGGCATGGCTACTCATTCAAGTGGTAAGTTCAGCTTTAAGGTGGCATACTATGCAAAGTTGGTAACTTGGAACCTTGTAAGTAAAGTATTGGACTACACTAAGAAAATATGCGCACACACACACACACACACACACACACACACACATATATATATATATATATATATATATATATATATATATATATATAATACATGTATAAAGGTGTGCATCATCGTGTAATTTTTTGTTGTTTCATTTTCAATACTGGCTTTAACGTAACCTGTTTATTCAAACCTGGATGAGCATCTGCCTGCATATGAATAATCCACTCAAATTCCTTCATATCCAATGCATTAATAATATCTCCTCTTCTAATACTAGGTCTACTCTACACTTCACCAACGTGCTTGCCTTGGACTTGTTCTTCTTATAGTTGCATTGACCCATTCTCATAGAATTGTGGTTTCTGGCAAGTTAGGGGCAAATCGTGAGGGATAGAAGGGGGTAGATGCTAGACATGTGAGTTTCAGACTTGTCCTTCAGAGATTCATGCTGGTCCAGAACCAGTTGTTCTAGCGGTTCTAGGTTTGTGAGAGTCATATTTGGAAGGTTGTCACTATGTTGGGGGTTTGTTGTTTAATATTTTTTCTGTTAAGACAAGGTGATTAATCTGTGTTTTTTCATTTTAGAAATACTAGCAGATTTGAGGAATTCAGATGGGGTATTGGAACGATGTGGCTATAATTTGGAATAGGAGTACCGGGGGTGGTGATACACAGTGAATTCGAAGATGATGGAAGCAGTGGTGAGCAAAGATACTACACATGGAGAGCTCAAGCTGGCAACAGTTGTATTTACTCATTCAGTGGTCGAACCATATATAGGTGAGGACCAAAGTGGTGTTTGATAGGATGTTGGAGTTTGTTCCTAATGGGTGGTGTCTTTGGGGTGACAAATTTGTCCCTTGAGTAGGTAGTGTTAATGTCACATAACAGGTTAATGTTTTACAGAATACCACAGGGATCATTTCACTTGGTGTCAGGGTCAATTTTGTGAGTAGAGTTTTAAGAGGCATGGTAAGTAGGCAGGTGATGGGGTAGTTTTAAAACTTGGTGTGTTGTTACAGGGGAGTTGGAAGGTTTAAAGGAAGCTTGGTTGCAGGATAAGGCTGTGGTAGGACAGGTCTTATTTGCCTACTAGTGGTATAGGTAATATAAGGAAAGAGCTCTACAGGAAAAGGCCAGGGCCAAACATGGGTTAGGGATGGTTTGGTAATGAGTGAATTGGGGCTGTTTATGGCTGGGTATGTAGAGTATTTCATTGCTGAGCATAGGCAGGTTTTTGGGAACTAGGTCAAGGGGTGCTGGTTTTCTGCCAGCTAAGGTAGGACATTAAAGTTGGAGTTAGACTGTTCCCAACGGTAATGGAGTTGTTGCACGTATAGAACTGGGTAGTGGGTGGGCTAAGGTGATACGCTACGGTTAAGAGGGTCTTTGGTGTGAGACTTGCTACTAGTTTAACTGGGTGCCGTCTTGAGTTCAAGGGGTTATAGTTTGTGGTTTTGTTGTGGTTATAGGCTGTCAATACATTCAGGTTGAGCTATGATTTCAGCTTTGAAGGCAGCGGGCTAAAAGGGTATGTGTTCTCTTGGTGTGGATGTTCCGGTGTTACAACGGAGTCATGGTAAGCCTGCAGCCTGCTTTATTTAGTTTCATTGGTTGTGTTTCAGTGATGGCATGGCAAAAGAGTTTATGATGGGATTCTAAGGTGCTTTACAGATGATGCATACACCAAATGATGTTTGGCTTGACCCTTCCCTTTAAGGGAAGTGAATTGAACAATTTTGGGTAGAAGGGAGGGGGAGCAGCCTGGTCAGGCTGGTTGGCAGAGAAGAGGGATAGGCTTGCCCTCTTCTATTCCCCCTCTGATGTCTGGATGTTCATTTCAAGGATATGGGGAAAGGAAATGAGCAGTTGGAGGAAGCTTGCTGAATAGATAAGCAAGCTAAGGTAAGGATGGTGCTTATTTTGTGGAAGGAAATTCAATGGATGGTGTATGAAGTGAGTTGGGAAGCTGTTTCATAAGTAAAGTAAGTGAGCAGAGGTATGGACCCTGTTTGTTAGGCAGGATGAGTAGGTACGCTGCCCTGATTAACATTACAATGAATGGTGTATGAAGTGAGATGGGACGATGCTTCATAAGTAAGGTAATTGAGTAGAGGTATGGACGCTGCTTACTGGGGCAGGGTGAGAAGGTATGCTGCCGTGATTAACATTACAGGATATTATGCTGTATTTAGAATCAATTATAGTATGAATAGATTGTAATTAATAAAGTTGGTGATCAAAGCTATGTTATGGAATTTAATAAAGGTTGTCAAATGTCATTTGGTGTGATGTGTGTTATTGAAGGGGACCAGGACAATTGAAGTTTGACAACAAACTAAGTTGTCCCGGGACATCTTCATGAGGGGGGGGGTTAGGTTAATATTAGGGGGAATTAAGTGGGTTATGGAGGTGAAAGGGTTAAGTGGAGGCAGGAATGGTTGGGAGGAAATGAGATAATGATGGGGAGGGGCTTAAGAGGTTTAGTCTAGTGTAGTTGGGTTAAGCAATCACCTTTTGGCATGAACTTGCTACCCACCCACCCTCCCTCTTTTCGTTGGTGGGGAGTAGGGTTATTTATCAGTGGGGGTAAGCGGAGAAGAGGGATAGGCTTGTTCTCTTCTGTTCCCCCTCTGATGTCTGGATGTTCATTTCAAGGATTTGGGGAAAGGAAATGAGTAGTTGAAGGAAGCTTGCTGAATAGATAAGCAAGCTGAGGTAAGGATGGTGCTTATTTAGTGGAAGGTAATTCAATGGATGGTGTTTAAAGTGAGTTGGAATGCTGCTTCATAAGTAAAGTAAGCGAGCAGAGGTATGGACCCTGCTTGTTAGGCAGGATGAGTAGGTACGCTGCCCTGATTAACATTACAGTGAATGGTGTATGACGTGAGATGGGACGCTGTTTCATAAGTAAAGTAAGTGAGTAGAGGTATGGATGTTGCTTATTGGGGGCAGGGCGAGTAGGTACGCTGCTGTGATTAACATTACAAGGATGTTATGCTGTATTTAGAATCAATTATATCATGAATAGTTGTAATTAATAAAGTTGGTGATCAAAGCTATGTTATGGAATTTAATAAGGTCGCCAAATGTCATTTGGTGTGATGTGTGTTATTGAAGGGGACCGGGACAATAGAGATAACTCTAGAACTTATAACAATTGTTGGAGTATATAGACTAAAAAAGTCAAGTTCTGATGACCAAGAGCAATTTATAAATTTTTAGCATCAAACACTGGAAGGATGTTTAATAGTGGCTGGGGACTTAAATTTACAAGAAACCATCTGAAATAATATTGATATAACAACATCAGTAAGGAAATTATTTAGAGAGGATGTTCAGGGACAACAATTGTTTCAGACTGTAAATGAAGCCTAGAAGGGAATGGAACGTTGTAGACATTGTTTATATTCTTAAAGAAATTACTGTTGCTTCATGTCAAATTTCACCTCTGCTGATGTGCAGTGATAATGGGGTTATAAAGTTTAAATTGTTCTAAATAATTCTACCAAACTAAAATTAAAACCAATGCATGATGTGATTTATAATGATTTAACTTAAGCATTTGTTAAGGTCATACAAAAAGCACTGAAATTGATGGTATTGATGTACTCTGGATAAGTTGGATAGCTGCAAGGCTTACAAATAGGACATGGGAAATATCATACAGCAAGTGGGCAGGCAAAATTTTAGGATCATGAGAAATTTGGAAAGAGTACACTAGAAATGTACAAAGGACATACATGGATGTGAAAATATATGTTACTATGAAAGCTTAAAATAGCTGAAGCTGTGCATTATATATATTTAAAATGAGAACTGATTTGGATAAGTATGGCAGTCAGAGTCACCTACCACTGGGCATGATGTTTGGCGTTATCTAAAAGCAGTAGGGAATTGTCAGACAACCTATGTAGAAGATTTTATAGGAATGAGAGGTGCACTTATTGGTTCTCTGAGAGAGCAGCAGATGCGTTGAAAAGTCTACCAAATTATATTAAAGCAAGTACAAGTTTAGATATTTTTAAGAACAATCTGGACAAATATTTTGGAAGTAACTGTTTGGCATATTGGCAGAATTTGTGTTCATTGTATCGGTGTATACATATGGATCTGCAACCAGGCTGATGTTTCTTGTTGAAATGTACTAACCCACAATTTAAAAATAAGATATGAAGAAGTGAGACATTTAACAGAGAAGCCCTGCTTACAAAGGAACAACCAAAGTAAGTATTTATTCTGGAGTTTATTCATTATTATATAAGAATAGAGCTGTAAGACTTGCAGGTTAACAGTAAAGTAACATATCCTACTCCAAACTCAAAAGACTATCAGAAAGATTAATCTGAAGCACAGCAGAATGAAAGGGGCTTACACGTCCCAGACACTTATTAATATCAATATGTGGACAGATTTAGAGTGATGTCACTTACTATGTACTTATATCCTCAGTTTCCTCATATATTCTTCCATGTTCATTTTCTCATTTTGTTAAGCCTACAGAATATTTTTAAATAAGAGTTTCTGATAACCTACCATTTATCTTCCCATGTTAGCTCTCTTTTCATGTTTTATGAGAAAGAAGAACAACTTATTGGCATAAAATAAGTTAAATGCATGTGCCATAAGCAAAATATTTACTTATGTAACATACATCTAACAAAATGTATTAGTACAGTTTGAATATAAATTCACGTATTCTAGAAAAAAATGGGCAACCATTTAAGACTACAGAGATAGGCTCCCCTCCTTAGCATGATACAGGTTTTATGAAGACAATGTAATAACTTATAGGACAATTATTTTCAAAATAGCACAGCAACAGATTAAAAAATATGAACATCCCTGCTGCTTGAACAGAGGTTTCTGTGTTCAGGAAGAACTTCACAGTCTATTAATGTTACTTTCATAAAGCAATGCACTTTTTAACACTGGTGTGCAAACAGTGTTAAGAGCGCCCCCAAAGCAAGGGACCCATACTGGGATTCAGCTTTTATTTCTTACATCTAAAATAAGGCTCACACTTCCAACTGAGAGCAGATGAAATGAAGCTGCTGCTTGCATTTCTCTGAGGCGTACAATAAAATCCATTTTCCATGAGTGTCATCTATCAATCTGATGAACAGTTAAATAGAAATATAACTTTTTCCCCTTGTGATAGTTATTCAACAACAGCTGACAGCAGTTTATTACAAAACCATACTAAACGTAAGAGCAGTGGCGAAAAACTTCAATAATTAAAGTCATCAGTTTAGTAGCTGGCAGCATTAAATGTATATTAACAATGAAAGCCTTAGTTCAGACATTAGACTTTTTAAACATTCTGATAAAGGCTGATAGAGGCAGATGAATCATTTTTATTCTATTAGTCAAAGATTCTTTACAACCTCTGCAGATATATACAGTCCTTTATTTTCTCTCCAAGAAGATATATTTTTTTGAACAGGACCTCCAATTCATATTCACAGGGAATGATTCTCTTGGATATCTGGTTTCTACTTCAGCTGTCTCCAGTGAGCTGTGATTGCATGTAAAAGCTACAGAGAAGAGAGCATGGTCAGGTTACAGAATGAGACGATTTAAAATAGATTGTCAGCTGCTACAAGTCATGGTCTCCAATAGTTTAAACTCTTCATGGAGAACTTGGCATGGCACTGTCGCATGCATTACATTCAGACTGTTATTTCTTCCAAGTCCATATCTTTGTCTCACTGACCTGCGTGTTTGAAGCCTGTACTTTGGTTTAATTTTATGATTGTTTGTTTTGTTAGTGAAATTACTGGTACTGTTTTCATTTTACGGCTTGATTATCCGGATGCTCAAATATCATCTAATTAGTAACTGCACGAGAGATGGCCCGTATTTTAGGGCATGCACATACTCTCTCTCTTTCCCACACTATGTGCTTTTTCTAGCTCTAATGGATGATGGCTTCTGACATTAATTTTTTTTTTTTTGCATTACTTATATTACATCAAAATCAGACCAGTGTGCTAATGGAGGGACAGAAATTCACTGCACATTGTACTTTCACATTAAACCATTTACACCAGCATGTTAGTTTTTTTTATTTTTTGGAAAACAATCTTATATCTATTTTCTTTTGAATTAATCTGTGCATAGATAGGCAAGGCAGAATGAACATTGTTTGTTCTTATGTAGAATATTTAATTTATTTTCAACATCAGCTAAATCATGTTTCCCTCTTGAAAAACATCCAGTACTGCTGACTTCTACTTTTGTTCATCTTTTCCCCGCAAATTTGTCTTTTTTTTTGACAGTTATGTAAAATGTCAGTGATAGTAAATGCTAAACAATCATGTAGATGGGTGATCAGCATAAAAGTAAACTTAACAAAAGCATACAACTGAAATAGTTTGTTGCTGCATTTGCAAAGGCATAAGGCAGTTGTTTGCAATGCGTATTGTCTTTCCCAGAGGAGAGCAAAATTATTGTAATTTTATGTTTCATTTTATCTGATGCCTAGCAAATGAACAATGGGGTTAGTGTTCATTTTGCTCAGAATGATGGTGTCTCTCTTATCCTTGTCAGATTAGAGGACATCATTAACAATACAAAATGTAAATTGATATCCATGCTTGGAATCTTGCATATCTTATGGAGACACCTTGTACTGGATGGTAGTCCCGGAATACTTTGCAAAAAGTCTAAATGTTTAAGTCTCTAGGTCTGTCTGACTGACTACAACACATTGCATTTAGTCATGCAACATTTGCAGAATGTTATATGAACCCAGGAAATGATAATATGCTTCTGAAATTTGTGCAGTGATGTAGCAGCATTGTTTGCTGCCCTGTCAGTACTGCCTTCCTCTGACAGCACGTTAATTATAGAATGTTCACATTTGCTGGGATCTTAACTTAGGTCCCCTCAGTAAGTCCAACATGCTACCAATATTGTAAGATGACTATGAGTACAGCACAAGCACGTGCTTTTGTTTTACAATGACGTTAAAGGAGTAGCATGATTTAACCCCCTGGAAATTAAAAAAACTCAAATAAAATAATATATAACAAATGAAATGATATAAGGTCAAAGCATTGCAGCATGTATTCTAAAGGTATAGTTCAAATCCCAGTGAAGTCTATGGAGATTCAAACTCTAGCTGGTCAGGTCTATAATACAATATTAAAAATTAACTCATATTATGTCTGGCTATCCAATTTGTGGAACTACATGTCAGCCTAAGAAATAAAGTTTAGCGACAATACCATCTATGTTCTAAACAGCATATTTCTGGCATAAATTTTCACCAGCATAGCACAAAGCTCAGCAGAAGCAGATGACTCTGCTTCTAGTGAGGGCAAAGAAGAAAAGGGAAGGAGGTAAAATACAACATCACAATAATGTCATTATCATACAGCATCACAATAATGTTATTATTATACAGCATCACAATAATGTAATTATCATACAGCATCACGATAATGTCATTATCATACAGCATCACAAAAATGTCATTATTATACAGCATCACAATAATGCCATTATCATACAGCATCACAATAATGTTATTATTATACAGCATCACAATAATGTAATTATCATACAGCATCACAATAATGCCATTATTATACAGCATCACGATAATGTCATTATCATACAGCATCACAAAAATGTCATTATTATACAGCATCACAATAATGCCATTATCATACAGCATCACAATAATGTCATTATCATACAGCATCATAATAATGTAATTATCACACTATAGCTTTGTGGATGTCATGCGAGGCAGCATTTTTTTAAATAAGATTCCTATTGAACATGCCAATATTAATTGATTAATTGAACCTTACCTATCTTTTACAATGCAAATTTGTGACATATGTCTGAAGTTTTCAATGTAATATGGCTTGTCTAAGCATGCTTTAGATTACATGTTTATTAGATTAATTTTTTTGGATGATTTATGATTAAATGAAAAGTGCTTTGATAAATTAATATAAACTTAAGTACACACACACACACACACACACACACACACACACACACACACACACACACACACACACACACACACACACACACATATATATATATATATATATATATATATATATATATATAATTTCAAACATATATATAAAACTCCCAGATCTTACAGTGTTGGGAAAGGACATATTACTCAACCATAAGAACTGTGCAATCTCATATACCCATCGACCAAACGTGTAGTCAATCAAATTTTGCAAACTAAACAGATGTCAACCAAACTTGGAGCTGATAAAATTCAATATATATTATTCAGTTTCAAAACAATTTGAGCTACAGAAGCAGAAAGGCTATACACCTGCATCAAAGCTCGGCTTTTAAAGATAATAATTTCACAAATTACAAGAAGCTCTTTCATTTGGAATAAATGTTGCCATTTCAGGTGGACAAAAAAAATCCACTTACTGCATTTATACCACTGACAAATACAATAAAAACCTTAGAATCAGACAGGGAGCATACTTTTTCTCAGTTTCATCTTTTGACATGGTAATTATATGATTCCATTTGTTTAATGATGTGTACATCTGCATTTTGTTACCTGACTGACAAAATTTTCAAGCTTCAAGAATGCCTGTGGCAGCTTTTGCTAATATTGTCCAGCTATGCCAGAGTCATAGTAATCCAAATTTATAAAAACAAAAATAAGGGTAATAGTCAGTCAGAACTGCTTGGCTGCTAATGCATTGCAAAATAATGTTATCACACGGAATTACAGTAGCAGCTTGCTCGCTAATGTCCTGGATAAGGGTGACAGTTTGCATCTGAATATTTTTATCACAATTATTGCTGTTGACTTATAATTTGACATAAACAATCCTATTCCCTATTGCTTGGATTCTGCAACTTTCCTGCAGCATTTTGACATTTCCAAAAATATGTACTTCTAAACAAGGAGTGTAAAAACACAATGCCCTTCAAAATATATAAATATGCACTTTAGAAAAAGCCAAAATTATGTGCATGAAAAACTCAGGGGAAAAGACAAAGAGAGATGGTAGCAGGACAGTAATCTAAATAACAGAAGATGTCAAATATGAAGGCAAAAATGAGAAACACTCAATTTCAATATGGAAACATGAAGAACCAAAAATCAATAACATGTACACCTTCAGTTAAGTTAGACGTGTGGAAGATAAAAAGTGCTAGACAGTCAAATCAGATTGGCTTCTCTGGCACATCCCATTAAGAAGATGAATAATTGGATAAAATAATAATATTATGGGATATGAGGAGGATAGTAATGGTGATAGGGACTCTGCACCTGCCAGTGACAGACTGAAAGGTATCAACTTCCATGCTAATGATGCTGAGTAACAAGATGGATTCAGGTACCTATTGTGTGAATTTACCTTAAAGAAGACAATCCTAAATCTGGGAGTGCAATTAAGGAGGGGGTCAGAGATATTGAGGTATATTTGAGCTTAGACAAGAGAGTATGCGCCATTGTGTGGTATAATGTGGGGAGAAGATTGTGAAACTACAGGGTCAGTACTCTACAGAAAAAGTGAGGGGGGGAATGCTACGAATGAGCATGAGAAAAAAAGCTAACTGAATGGTTACAGAGACAAGTTCTGGACATGATTTAAAAACTGAGTGATCTGAGCTGGGGAAGTGTGACTGAGAAAAGGATTAAATTCAAGAGGAGGAGAAGGCCGGTTTGACAAATAAGTGACTTATGGTTATTATACTAAAGGATTAAAAGAGTGAGTGTATATGAAATGGCAAGCAGAAGTGAAGAATAAGAAAAGGCATTCAGCAAATAGGCTTTAAAACAGCAATAAATAAAGTGAGACCAGCAAAGGGACAGGTGGAAGAGAAAATAGTAGATGGGGTCAGAAAGGGGAAATGAAGAACTTTTATATATCTCTTGTATAGTAGAAAAGAAGTGCAGATGTACTGTAGGATGTGAAGATGCAAATGCAGGTTCCCTGCATGAAAGTGGAGTAAGAGAAGATACAACACTCAGTCTACTGGCAGTAGCCAGCAGTATCCTGGAATATCCATTTACTTTTCTGGCCATTAAAATCTTTCAAGATAGTAAATACAATACCTTCATGATCAGAATTAGCTATGTATTAAATCTGAATCATTTGTACAGCTTGGTCAGTGGAGATTTAAGGAGGTTCTGGTAAAATGCTCTTCTTGGACTTACATAGCTATTTGATTGAGCTGACTGGTAAACTGCAGATTGCAGGAATAGGGCAGTGAATTAGAGACTGACTAGAGGTGTGGACACAGAGAGAGGTTTTAGAGTAGACATTGTCATTGGAAAGGGTAGTTTTGAGTCCCATTGTGTTTTTGGTAGGCCACGTATTCTTCTTTCTGCTTTTCCTCAGGCATGTTTAAGGAGAAAGACAGTAGAAAATGTCTCCTTGCAGAGGACACAGACAGCGGATAAAGTGAAGGATAAAGAGGAGAGTCTTAAGGAATGCTTGTGAAGGTTGGTCATGATCAGAGGGGTGGCAATAGATGTTCAGCAAAAAGAGAGGGAAATCACTGAACGTGGAGCACAGTCCCAGCTTGGTAGAAGTAGAGCTCAAGATGGCAGAACTGCAAAATGTTCTGATAATGATGTTCACATCAGTATTAGACCACTAGTAATTAATGCAGAACCAAGGTGTACTGCAAAAAATTGAGATAATTTGCTGCATTATGAAATTATTGTTTTATCTTTATTTTCAGAGGTGATGTAATTTCACCTGGCAAAAATATTAATGCTGCTTCTGTGTGGGGTTTTGCCATAGTTCAAGTATAACATGCAGCTTTGGATGCCGATGATTAAATGGAATCGAGGGGGAATGCAGTACGGAGGTTTGACTTTCAAAAGGAAAAGCTGCAATCAGAAAATAATGAAACTGGAACACTGCAAATTAAGTTTGTTTTCCCTAAAGAACAGGAAAGATAAAGTGGATGTGGCATGGATTCACAAAATAACGTTGGGGAGATGTGAAGGGACACACAGTACATTTGTCGGAGATACACACAGTAACAGCTGGTCTTTAAACAGAAGTCACCACAGATGCAAATGATAATATTTCCTATGAATGACCTTTTTTTCTATTGTACGAGACAACATCAAAACCTCAGAACAAAGAACATTCACAAAGCCAGAACTTAGAAGACCAAAACAAAAGCATCCAATCCAATACTCCTTTACATGTATAAAAACACTAACAAGAAACAGACTTCTGTCCCTTTAAACTCCACTGTGATTTATGGCATACACAGAGCACTTTTTGGCTGACAACCATTTCAGTGAAATAATGAACGTACTGCTCTGTTTAACTTCACAACAACTTTTTTGGAATTTTTGCAGGGGGGGGGGGGCCTGCAACCTCACCCCACCTGCAAATTACATATACCAACTCCGAGATTGCACTACGGTGGGGAAAATGGTGAATTTCCCAGTCCTCACTGTACTTCCATCTCCATTGAAATGCTTTATGGTTTAAAAAAAAGTGCAGTATAACATTGGCAGCTTTTGTTTTGGTCTTCTAAGTTCTGATTTTGTGAACCTTCGTTGTTCTGAGGTTTTGATGTTATCTTGTAGTTTTATTTTCAGTCATATGTTAATTCAGTAAACTGATAGTGACTCGTGTGTGTGTGTGTGTGTGTGTGTGTGTGTGTGTGTGTGTGTGTGTGTGTGTATATATATATATATATATATATATATATATATATATATATATATATACATATATGAGTCACTATCAATGTGTGTGTGTGTGTGTGAGACACTGTGCTCTTTACTTGTATTGTTATTTTCAAAATGCTGATGTAAATCTTCAGTAGTCTACTCTACATTTGACTTGTCATATTTTTGTTTATGAGCATTACATTCATGTGGCATGTAACATGTTCACCATATGTGATCTGTTATATTTTTTGATCATTTGTTTTTTGCCTGCTCTTTCCATACTGTACTCAGCAAGTTCTTTGTTATTGGTATATTGTAATTCTTGAGCTGTGTCCAAAAATGGGCAACAATGGATCAGGCCATTATCTTAATCACCAAGTAGGAGTATAAACATACTTGAATAGGTACATCAAAATATTCCATTTACTGACTGAAGCTGTATTGCTCAACTATTTTTTTTCATAGCTTTCTTCTTCTCGGATAAATAAATAATGCTTAACTTGTGTCAATTTGAAATGGAGTTTGCTTGCAGACTATTATGTCCCTATCTGCATGCTTGAAGGAGAGGGTGTGTTGTTTAAAGGTTGCTGCTGGCTGTTGCTAGACAGTTTGTTTGTTATGGTTATGGTTACAGGGTATATACAGTGGATATAAAATGTTTACACTCCCGTGTTAAAATGCCAGGTTTCTGTGATATAAATAATGAGACCACAATAAATCATTTCTAAACTTTTCCCACCTTTAATGTGACCTATAACTTGTACAATGCAATCAAAAAACAAACAAATCTGTTAGGGTAAAAAATATAAAAAGTAAAAAACGTACAATAAGCTGGTTGCTTAAGTGTGCACACCCTTAAACTAATACATTGTTGTGTGTGCACACCCTTAAACTAATACTTTGTTGTGTAAACTAATACTTTGTTATGTGTGCACACCCTTAAACTAATACTTTGTTATGTGTGCACACCCTTAAACTAATACTTTGTTATGTGTGCATACCCTTAAACTAATACATTGTTGATGCACCTTTTGATTTAATTACAGCATTCAGTCTTCTTGGGTACACACCTGCCATCAATTAAAGAGACTCTGATTAACTCCAAAGAAAGTTCAACTGTCTTAGTAGGATTTTCCTGACATTTACTCAGTTGCTGCTACAGCAAAAGCCATGGTTCGCAGAGAGCTTACAAAGAATCAAAGGGATCTCATTGTTGAAAGGTATCAGTCAGGAGAAGGGTACAAAAACATTTCCACAGCATTGGATATACTATTGAACACAGTGAAGACAGTCATCAAAACGTGCAGAAAATATAGGACAACAGTGATGTTGCAAGGAACTGGACGTCCCTCCAAAATTGATGAAAAGACAAGATGAAAACTGCTCAGGGAGGCTGCCAGGAGATCTACAGCAACACTGAAGGAGCAGCAAGAATTTTTGGTAAGTACTGGTTGTGTACTACATGTGACAAAAATCTCCCGTATTCTCCATATGTCTGGGATATGGGGTAGGGTTGCAAGATGGAAGCCTTTTCTTAAACAGAAAAACATCCAGGTACAGCTAAAAATTTCTAAACAATACATCCAGTCTCCCAAAAGCATGTGGGAAAATGTGTTATGGTCTGATGAGACCAAGGTTGAATTTTTTGGCCATAGTTCCAAAAGGTATGTTTGGCACAAAAACAACACTTTGCATCACCAAAAGAACACCATCCCCACAGTGAAGCATGGTGGTGTCAGTATCAAGCTTTGGGGTTGGTTTTCTTCTGATAGAACTGGGGCTTTAGTCAAGGTGAAGGGAATTATGAACAGTTCCAAATACCAGTCACTTGTGGCCCAAAACCTTCAGGCGTCTGCTAGAATGCTGAAGATGAAGAGGAATTTCACCTTTCAACACAAAAATGACCCCAAGCATACATTCAAATCAACAAAAAAATGGCTTCACCAGAAGAAAATTAAAGTTTTGGAATAGCCCAGCCAAAGCCTAGACCTAAATGCAATAGAAAATATGTGGGGTGACCTGAAGAGGGCTGTGCACAAGAGATGCCCTCACAATCTGACAGATTTGGAGCACTTATGCAAATAAGAGTGGGCAAATATTGCCAAGGCAAGATGCGCCATGCTGATAGACTACTATCCAAGAAGACTGAATGCTGTAATTAAATCAGGTGCTTCAAATAAGTATTAGTTCAATGGTGTGCACACTTATGCAACCAGCTTATTGTATGTTTTTTTATTTTTTATATATTTTACCCTAACATATTTGTTTGTTTTTTCAATTGAATTGTACAGGTTATAGGTCACATTAAAGGTGGGAAAACTTTTGAAATGATTTATTGCGGTCTCATTTTTTATATCACAAAAAAAATGGCATTTTAACAGGGGGGTGTAAACTTTTTCTATCCACTGTACATTTCGAGTGGCAGTATGGAGCTGTTTAGGTATATTTTGGGGGAGCTGATTTTATATTGATTAATTAGAACTCTTTTGACACTGAGTTTCAGAGCTAGCATATCTATGCTAACTTAATGCCCATCGCATCCAGTATAGCAAGTACTAGGCCTTGATTCAGGGTGAGTCAATCAACTTTAAGATCAGGTTAAGTAAGAATGTGGGGTAGGTATACATGATTATGAACATGGTTAGCAAAAAGAAAAATAGTCAGCTCATGAAATTATTTTTTATGTTCGCACATAATATTATTGTCTAAAGTAGGTATATTTGTTTTACATTAGTTTACCTTGTGCAGATGCAGGATGCAGTGGCAACCTGTAAATACTTGGCCAACTATGCCTTTGCTTACTCATATCCCTTAAAATAACCTATCTTACACCTACAAACCCCTTTCAATTTTATTTATTAATTCAATTGTTGGTTCATTCATTCATTTATTTGTATTTTAATATGTAAGTCCACCCCCTCCCCACCACACAAACAGCTTTCTGCTATAAGTCTGGCACAAGAAAGTACAGCAACAGAGCAAACCCATTTCCTAAAGCTAATTATCTGAAAGTAAATGAATTGGGAAAAAAAAACAATAACCTGTTGTATTTATTTAAAAAAAAGGATGAGGTAAGCCTTCTTTTGGTTTAGTGCTGGACATGGCTGGCAGGCTGTAGGGTGTAGGTTTCTTCTCCTTTGATGTGTTTTAGCTTGCTTTGGTCAGACAGCAAGCACCACCTTCAGTAATCAGCCAGTCTTACAGCCAGAAGGACCATTGGAGTTTGAAGTTTATTGTTGGGTACCTGCTACTTGAGAAACGTATATCCAGGATGGGTGGAGAAAGGGGACAGCAATATTTAAAAGGTGGCAGCAGCAAGGGAGTGTCATCACAACATCAATGATGGCAGCTGCCTGGATTCAGCTGTAAACTTGCTTCTTTTGTACAAAATAAAAAGGGAAATGTTAACAATTTACAAATGGTTGAGATAAACACTCAGAGGAGGAGGCACGATCCAAGAAGGCAGCAGGAGCATGAGAGAGCTGCAATGGCTCAGTAGGTGCCATGCAGGTAACAGAAGGAGCAGGAGTACCCCCCCGTGCTCCTCTTAAAGTGGTGTGTGCTGATTAAGGAGGAGTTTGCAAGTGCATCGTCTTACTGCCAAATAGTGAGAATGGCACTAAGGGATTCAGGATATAGCTTGGGGGCTGATAAAGTATTATGTTTGGGAACCAGACTTTCAGGTGCAGGTGTGAGAGTCTGTCACACAAACTACTTGACCTCTCAGCTTCTAAGCAAACGAAATCTGGTTAAGGCAATATAACTGTGGCAGCAGGGGGGGTTAAAGGCCCAAATCAAGAACAGATGTTAGCAGCGCACTTATGATTTAGTAAGTTGGCCGTAGAACAGCTCTTACTTGTTTAGGATATGAAGTTTCAAGTCAAGGATATGTCAGGAGTTAATGTCAGGATGGAGGGGTTCAAAGCCAGAATCGAAGACAGATGTTAATTTTGTTCTTTTCAATTTAGAGAGCTGACAGAAAAAAAAAACAGTTTATATTAGCATACTTTCTCCTTATGCATCTGAAATGTAAATATATTTGATTAATATCTCCAATTCTGAATGATTCAGCAGAGAACTACATGTTCAAGAGGGATACTCAAGTTAAGGAAGTAGTGTGGAAGGATGGAAGTTTGGAGATGGGGTAAGTTAGGGAAAGGTGAGAGTGCTGCATACTTGAAGGGTGATTTATATATGCTGAAGCTGAGGAGTAGGGGTTGGGTTAGAAATGAGTAGGAGTGGGGGTTAGAATTTGCAGGTGTCATCATTAGAAGCAGTTAAGAGGTTAAATAAATGCATATCTATCTATCTACAGACAGACACACACCAATATATGTATATATATATATATATATATATATATATATATATATATATATATATATATATAAATTGAACCAGTCTAAACTGCATAAAGTTGGTATAAAAATAGTCAACAAACAGGCTAAACCAAAATGGCTGACAATAACTAAATACATTCAGAAAATAAAAGTAAAAATAAAAAGCATTCCCTTCTAATTAATTATATGAAATCCAAGGTCACACTACAGTGCAAACAGGGTTTATATCCCTCACTGGTCTAATGTCGATTTTGTCAATATTATCTGCTTTAGACTTTTTTTTATCTAATTTCAGGACTAATTTAATTAGTTTAGAGTAACTTAATTAGGCATGTGTGTGTGTGTGTGTGTGTGTGTGTGTGTGTGTGTGTGTGTGTGTGTGTGTGTGTGTGTGTGTGTAATATATATATATATATATATATATATATATATATATATATGGTTCCACTTCAAAACATCTCAAACTCATAACATCTAAAATCAAAACATCGAGACCATAAAATCTAAAATCCATAACATCCAAAACCCATAACATCAAATTTCATAATATCTAAAATGTATAATATTGAATAGTATATTACCAAATGTGTAAATTTTATAGTTTAATCTGATAATCTTGGCTCTCACTATGAGATGTTGTAGTTTTTATTTCTATAGTTATTATTCATATAGTGTAGGAATTTATACTATTTATATAATGTATGTGTATTTTAGGTCATACAGGTAAGTGATATAGACATGTGTACATTCTTTATGCTGATCATGATACAGTGGGGTTAGGAAATTGACTTTTTCTCACTGTAGTGCAATTTCGGAGTTGGTATATTTAATTTACGGAAGGCATGGGGAGGGTGCAGGGTGGCTTGCCCCCTTTGCAGAAATGTAGAAAAAAGTGTTTGTTAGTTTGGTATAATTATATGTGGTGGGAATGTTATTTTCATGTGATTTGTAGTGTTCGGTGTTGTGATGTACATTTTAGATGTTATGAAATTTGATGTTCGATTTTAGATGTTTTGGGTTTTAGATGTTATTGTTTTGATGTTATGATTTTAGATGTTATGGGTTTTAGATGTTTTGAAGGGGAACCATATATATATATATATATATATATATATATATATATATATATATATATATATAGATAGATAGATAGATAAAATACAAATGGTGGAAGGTTAAGGGGGGCAAAGTAAAGGGCAGCTCTTAGTGTAGGGATTAGCAAATGCCCCCCTTTTTATAGGAGATGCTAACCAATTCTGTTTTGTGTTACTTTCAAGATGAAGGATGTGTATCCGATGAAAATAAGATGTCAAGAAATAATGGCCGAGATAGAAGAGTTCTTCAACTTCACTCATAGGTCTCTGTAGTAAGAGGGGGCCATCCTAGCTGAACCTGTGAGAAGCAGGCAGAAGAGTGGAGTGTGCCCAACCCACAGAGATCCACATAAGGAGATGGAAACAAATCTGAGCAAAGCAGAGTGAAGAGGATATCATATCAGTGGTGGAACAACAGAGTGTAACAGGTAACAATTTTGTGTTGTTGCTGAAAGGGTGGCAGCAGTGTAGAACCAGCTGTCTGATTTTTTAGGGCTGATGCAGGGAAGAACAGCAAACAGAATAGGTTTAGGTTCTTTAGTCTCTAGAGCTCCAGTGAGTAAGAACAGGGCAGTGACTGATCCTTTGGTGGTACTGCCATGGGGAAAACAGATTTTTCTCACCATCGGGGTTTTCTTTTTGAGCCAGTTAACTTGTAGGAGCACAACAATAAGATGCATAGCAGGGGATGAGAGAGGACTTTAGGGCTTCTTGTTTCGAGATTTGGGCACATTCATTACACCTCATATTCTTCTACCTGTGAAGGGAAAATTGGAGGGGTGAGCATGGGGTGGGTTTTGACCTTACAGATGCTTAGGGAGCTCATAGAATCATGGAGGACATGGGGATTACAGATCTGATGGGCACACTTGTGGTGATGGTTGAGAGAAATGCAGACAGGATTAAGGCTAGGACCAACAAGAATTGGATCCAGGGATTGGTTTATGTTATAGCAGTGATTATAGATGATTTTCAGTGAATGAAGCTATGCTGACTCCTGGTGAGATACAATGCTGGGCAGAACTGTGAAATGGATAGAGTAACAGCAGAAAATGGGGGGCAGTAGTTGAATCTGCTGGGCTTTTAACACAAGGAAAGTGCATATGGCCAGCATGCAGGTTCTTGCCTACTTGTTCTTCTTGTGGTGGTCCCCTGGGGATGGTGAGATGTTAGCATAGGTAACATGGCACCCAGAGCACATATTTCAGCAGCAGACCAGTTAGACCTGGTGAGGTGGGGGGGACAGGGAGGGAGAGGTAGGATGTCCTTTCACTGGAGGCCAGGAGACTCATTCTGTCTCTCATTTTCCTATTAGACTGCAGATGTTGACACAACTTCTGCATGACTACCCAGACAAAGAAGCAGCCTGGAATATGTTACATGATAACAGGGTATTTTTTTTATTAAATCAGGAGTGGGGGTGAGAAGTTTTGCAGAAACTTAAAGTCAGTTAAGGGCAGAGTCAGCATTGCCCAGGCATTCTTAGACAAGTTGGCCAGCCTAGCCGACTATTTGGTTCTTTCATCCGTCTCCATTCAGGGTCTTGCAAATTTCACCTGGCTTTGTGTCCAAAGGAGGGAGAGTGAATTCTGCCTTGTCCATTATCCATCTCCAAGGACATCTCTGCTAATTATGGCATTGATAAACAGGAGTTAAGGTACAATATGCTTCATTGGGTGCATTCAGTTTTGCAGGATGGAGCTAGGACACATAGTTAAGACCACGTGGGTCCATTTGGCTGCATTAAGTGTAGTTGCAGGATTTGAGGGATTTAACAATTTTGCCAAACAAAGGTATATTGTGAGGATGGTGTTTGTCAGTTGACAAGAGGCATCTGTTGTGTAAGAATTTGTTATGAATTCTATTAAGTCTTTTATGTTTCAGCATGTTTTTATTAGATGTTTGTGTGTGTGTGTGTGTGTGTGTGTGTGTGTGTGTGTGTGTGTGTGTGTGTGTGTGTGTGTGTGTGTATGTGTATATATATATATATATATATATATATATATCACTGTCCATTTTCAGGTTAGTGAATTTTTAAATAATCTCAGAAGGAAATATGTTTGTTTCACAGATACAAATATTATGTTATATTTAATCAAATATTATGCTAATTAGATTAGTAAAGGAGCAGGTAGTTTTGGTCAGAGATAGAGATTTACTTTTCTGCCCACTGGCTTGGGGATTGACTTAGAAGGGGATTATTTCAGATAAGTAATAAAGTTTATTTTTTCTAGATCACTAGGGCAGGCCTGTGAGACCATGTCATTTTTCACTGTGATTAAAAATGATTTAAGGTCTGGTGAGTATTAGACTACCAAATTGTTCAGGATTAGCAGGGCATATTTTTAGCCAGGGAAGGTAGGTCAATTGAGTGAATAAATAGAGTAGGCAGATGTCTAATGCAGTCATATTCTTAATTAGGTAGTTAGTCTAACACATTTGGACTTGTGGTGTATGTTATTCAATTGTGTTTTTCTTCTGGAGGTAGAAAGAAGATTATGCTATTGGGCTATTCCTTCATTTATTGGGCAGTCAGAGGAGCAGTAATAAAGCCTGAGACTGTTTTTCTTGACATTCTGACATGCTACCTGGACTTTATGGTTGAGCTCATGTTACTGTTATCCTGCTGATTATCTATTTACCTACATTGCATGTTAACATGTTGTAGTAAAATCAGGTTGCATTTTCTTATGGTGTCATTTTTGTCTCATGCATGTGGTCCAAGGACAATGAGCAGTTGTGTCTAGATTTCTTAAAATTACCTCAGCAGTCTAGTGATCTTTATTTGTTTCAGTATACCCACAAAGCAGGTCATTAAACTCTTTACCAACATAATTACATCTACGAGACTTGCTACTGCTGTAGTTTGTTAAAAGGTATTATGATTTCACATGTACAGCTTATCCCTTTCAAAAAGTAAGTACTGCCTCAACCTCACTAAAAGGAAATTTTAGATAGTTTACTCTGATATAAAATAGTCGCTCCGCTTTTATTATCAGATGTATACTTTCTATATTATTTTTCTACATTTGATTGTTTGCCACACTGAGTTTTACTGACAGATAACCATAAAAGTGTATTTTATGTTCATACTAAAATTCCAAATCCCAGAAGCATTAGCTTCTATTCAAGTCATTATACAGGAACTGTGCCCATGCAAGATTGGTTCAGAGACTCTCCATGACTGTAAAATGAAAACATAAAGCAGGCATTCAAGGTAGACTACGAAATGCACTGGTTTATTAGTATCAATATTTCATGCCGGCTTCTACATTTGATGACAGAAAAATGTAATCAAATTTGTTGAGTACATATGAAACCTTAGCACTAATAAAGTGTTCTACTACATGCTGCTCATCAAATTTAAACTTATTTTTTTCCTGATGTTGGTATTTGGAGTGCATGGTTTCCTTAAGCATTTGACAGACTGATTCATTATTAATACTATTGTAATTGTGTGCGAGACCATGACTTATAGTTTGGTTAGTGTCAATGCACGTTAAGTGACTTGTTAGGATAAACAAGTACATCTGACTTTGTTTAATCCTGTTACATAATGAAAATGCATTGGATGCTGGGAGTGGTCATGTTAATAATTCTGCAAATGTAAAATCAGAAGACAAGGAAAAAGGATGTTAGATAGCACATGCAGTAGAGATGCAGTCAAAATTTCAGTTTAATATCTGATCTTTCTGAAGCATTGTTAGCGATACAAAACCTATTCTGTCCTATGGCTGGCTGGATCAGAAACAACATAGTTTCATAGTTTCATAGTATAGTACTAGGCTATCTGCCCTGGGGCATTTGTAAGCCTAGCCATAGTGATGTGGCATTTGCCATCCCATGAAAGGGTACAAAAATGTACGGAATAAATTAAGAATACTGTGTCTAGTAGTGACACAATGAAGGTCCCCTTATATAATAGAATTAGTTTACTGTGCCCCTGTCTAGCAGTGACACAGATGTGACCCCTGGGGTAAACTTACGATCTCCCATCCACTCATCAAGATTTCTCTTGAAGAGAGTCAGTGAGGGGCACTGCCTAATACGAACTGGGATCTTGTTCCAAAGCACGGGAAGCCTCTGGGTTATGAATCTATCCCTCCAGCATGTCCTATTCATACTTGTGCCGAGGTTTAAGTCTTTAGCTCTCGTGGTCCTGATGGACTTGGATTTTTTGAGGTGGAGCATGTCCATCAGATCCTCATTGGACATGGCCTTGTACGTCAGGCAGAGATCACCTCTGAGCAGGCGGTATGATACTGAATAGAGCTGAAGTTTCTTTAGTCTGGCAGAATAAGACATATGTTGGAGACCCTTGACCCTCTTGGTGAGGTACTTTTGTGGTCTCTCCAGCTGTTGCAAATGCCAGGTGAGGTACATACCAAATGGGGCATTGTACTCAATCATGGGTCTGATGAGGGAGGAATATAGGGGTACAATGACATCCTTGGATCTGGATGTGAATCCCTTCATGATGAGGTGTGCAAGGTAGAATGTTTTTCTAACCACTTTGGCAACGTGGGTATCAAATGAGAGGTCGCTGTCGACTTGGGTCCCCAGGTCTCTGATTACTTTTTCAGTACTCAGTGGGTTGCTGTCTATGTGATAATTTGTGGGTACTTTGTTTTTCCCAAAGGGGATGACTATACATTTTTTGGCATTTAGTTTAAGGCCGTGACTCCGGCACCAGTTGTCCATTTCTGTGAGGCCTTTTTGTAGGATGTGTGTGTCTGCTGGTGTATCGACTATGGCGCCTAGTTTGCAGTCATCTGCGAACTTTGTCAGCCACAGCCCTCCCATGTTTGCTTTAACATCTGAGAAATAAATGCCAAACAAGAGGGGTCCCAGGACAGATCCTGTGGGACACCACTTGTGACTGGCTTTGAGTCTGACATTGCTCCAGCGATTTTAACTTTATGGGTTCTGTCCTTTAGCCAGTTTGCAACCCATCTAGTGACATAAGGGTTTACATTTAAGCTGTTGAGCTTATCTATGATGCCTGAGTGGGGTATTGTGTGAAGGCCTTAGCCAAGTCCAGGTATGCTGTATGGACTGCTTTGCCCTCGTCAATGGCTCTAGTGACTGTTTGAAAAAGTCAACCAGGTTTAAAAGGCAGGATCTGCCCTTTACAAAGCCAAACTGGGTGGGGTCAAGTGTCTGTAGGTCCCCTATGTCTCTGTTTATGAGTTCCATAATGATTCTTTCCATAGCTTTGCAGACCAGGCTGGTTAAGCTTATGGGGCGGTAGTTTCCAGGGTCTGTAGAGGCACCCCCCCCTTGTGGAGTGGGACCACTGTTGCTGTACGCCAGTGTTCAGGTACATATCCTGAAGTAAGGCTAAGGTTAAATAGCATTTTTATGTGTGGGTTTAGTTCCTCTTGGAGTTCACGTAACACGCAACCCGGGATACCGTCAGGTCCCATTGATGCTGTGCTTGTTGCTTTGTTTACGACAGTTCTCACTTGGACATCTGAGATGACAGGAGATTACATTCAGCTGGGATAAGTATTTCTTCTTTTGGAGGTGAAGGAGGGGAGAAATTTGCACTGAACCTGTCAGCCAGAATGTTGGCGATATCTGTGGGTTCAGTGTATTTTTTATTGTTGTGAACCAACTCTGAGCATATCTGAGGGTTTCCATGCCAGGTTTCTAACATAGCTGAAGAAGCCTTTGTGTTTATTTTTAGTGTCCTTAGCGATTTTTCTCTCAAAGTTGGCCTTGGAGAGAACGTAGTCTTCTGCTAATGTTGATCAGAGATGTCTTCCCTTCATGGGATTTTGCTCTGACGTGCAGTAGCTTCCTTCTTTGTTATACAATTTGTTTATGGCTGAGGTCCACCAGACAGGATGCTTACCTTTGGTGGAGAGGGACTTGGATTTGTTTGGGATTGCATGATCCATGCATTCTTGGAGATGTCCATAGAAAGCATTTGTGAAGGATTCGGCATTGTGGGATATGGTATCCACTGGCACAGTGGGCTTAAAGGATACCATCTCAGTCTTAAGAAGAGTGAAGTCTGCTTTTGAGAAGTTTTTCACTGTGGTCTTTTGTGCTGGGGTGGAGGTGGGATATATATATCCAGGGTGATTAGTTTGTGGTCAGATCTCACTAGTGAGGGTATACTTTCGGTGTGGAGCATTTTGTCCCCATGTTTGTGATGATCAGGTCTAGTATATTATCTCCCCTAGTGGGAGAGGTGACTAATTGTTCCAGTGCATTTGAATTTATGAATTCCAGGAACCTTTGGGCTAGGGTATTAGGGCTAGAATAATGTACCCAATCTATGTTTGGGTAGTTGAAGTCTCCCAGTATGATGGTATTTTGTGATACATTCATATCCTCCAATGTCTTCAGGAAGGCTGAGTGGAGTTCTTGATATTGGGAGGGTGGTCTGTAACATGCTACCAGTTGTATAGCAGTTTTGCCTATGGTTAGTTGCACCTGTATGGTCTCTGATGCTTCATGTGTTGCTACTAACCTGGAGGTGTGGGTGTCCTTGATGAATATGGACACTCCCCCTCCCTTTTTGGTTCGGCCCGGGTTTTGGGGCCAAAAGGCATGATACGAGGTATAGCCTGGTAATGCTGGGGTGCTCTCAGGAGCCTTCAACCAGGTTTCAGTTACATACCCTTCAAGAGTTCAAAACTAGTTGTTGCTTAAATGCATTAAATCATTCTTTTGTGTTATTCCATTTCACCAAAAGGGTGCATTTTATTATTGAGTACAACACCCCTTTTGGCATGTATCTCACAAAGCACATGCAGCAGCTGGAAACACCACAGAGGTTCCTCACCAGGAAAATCCAGGGCCTCAAACAAAGATAGGTTAAAAGCCCTATCCCTTTACTCAGTCTTATACAGACTCCTGGCATACAAAGCAATCTCAGACTATGCCTTGGTGGGACTGCTGCATATCTGCAAGTCAAGCTCCACTCGAGTAACCCGCACGCGTGACCTCAACCTGGTCTGTCAAATCAGTAGGACTTGGCAGGACAGATTTGTGTCCCAGAGACTCCCCTTTTGTGGAACAAACTCCCTCTCCATGTCAAGCAGATTACCTCATTAACCCTTTATAAGTGCAACCTAGATAACTGGATGGGGAACAGATAACACAGCCGTGGGATTCCACCTGTGTCCCTGCTGGACAGTGGCAAATGGTGCTGACTTGTTGGAGCATGGGCTAAATTCTTGGCTAGGCTTGTAAGGGCCTCAGGGCCAATCAGCTAGAAACTTCCTATGATCCTATTATCCTATGTGTTGCTTTGGTGTACCATAGGTTCAGCAAACCCTAAAGTACAATATTGTTCTGCTAAAAATGAACTCAGTAAAGAAGTTAATCAAATGATGTCAATTTAAAATTTGAATGCAAATAAAAATAAATGCAATGCATTGTTTCTGATAACTGTAGTACGGGATGTTGGGCCTTCTCCTTTCTAAAATATATTTTACAGACATCCACTCCAATATTCCAAACATGCATTTGATTAGGTTTGCTGATGACTGTAAGCTGGTCTTTGTTATGTGCTTGTCCACTGATTCTAAACAGCTCCAGCAAGTGAGGAAATACACACATACCTGGTGTACTGAAAACAGTCTCATGTTAAATGCAAAAATGTGCTGCATATTGATATTTGGCAAGAAGCTGTTCCCACATCACATGTTATAAACAGTAGTTATTTTCAGGTAGTGATTGCATAAGAAACCTGAGTATCTATGTGGACAATTCTCTATCAATTCTCTATCATTTATCACCAATTAATTTCTAAAAATAGATTGCTCAACTGGACCTAAAACCTGAAGCTGTTAAAATCCTTACCACCTGATTCTCAAAAGACGGGGGAAGAAAAGGTCAATAAGAATGAATGGGCTGGAGGACACTCACCTTACTCAGAGATTCCCAGCTATTGCCCCAGATGTGAGTGAGGCAACAAAGAAAAACTATTTGGAACAGAGTGGGATAAAAATCCCATGCCAAATTTTACTGCCTAGGATCTCCTTCTCTTGCCAGATCCTTTTCTTCTGTACTGCCCTATGAAGTAAAGACTGCAGCCCGCTTGCCTACATTGGAATGCTTTGCAATGACTTTGAATTGTACCAAGTAATTAAAGATAAATAATAAATATTTGATATAACATTACGCATGTTAAATGCAGTTATACATAGAAGGAGAGTAACTCTCAGGTAAAAGAAATAGGAGGGTGTCTATTTGCCTTTGTTGTCCCAGTAGTCAGAAACCTTTATAGGTCATACATCTGTCATGACTATGCAACGGGCAAGGTATGGCCATTTAGTGATGGAAATGTTAACTATGAATGCAACAGTGAAAGAATATTAACAAGTATGTAATGGGTTGAAAGTTGAAAGTGTGGGAGACAAGTGAATAGAGCAATCATTTTTATGAGATATCTAAGATAACTTATACTGACATATTCACTCCAATAAAATAAAACACTGTAACAAATGTAATGAATGCATATGGAGCTTTTACTTGGGAAAGCAGTGTAAGAAGACAAGATAAAAGAATGTTTACTTGTAGCCAGAGAATTGTTCAAACTGAGCAGAACAATAAAGTTAGAGGGTATTTCAGATGCTTTGATTTACTTTTTTTTTATCTGTAAATTATCAGCTGTATTACGTTTCCATGGTGTTCAGATCTGAGCTTGAAACTGTGGACCAAATGTGCTTTATAAAGATCACAAGGCACATCTGCCTGCTGTTGAAACCATTCTTTGTTGCATAATTCCAAGAGAAGTACTTGTAATTTAAAGATAAAAATAGAGAAAATTGCTAAAGAAATGTTTTATAGATTAATAGAAGAGGCCATGAGAATTTAATGTTTCTTTCCATGCTGTGTTAATTTAACTGAGTAGAACTGACATAACTAATGACATTTAATTTATATAATCCTGGAGAACAGGAGACTGAACAATTTCATTAGTCACCGTACCCCGGGGGGGTCTGGGCAGGATTATTTTTAACAAAATGCCAATTAATATTCTTAATCCCATTTTTATTAATGGTGTCATGTATGACATAGCTTATACTAGGAATAAAGAGGTCAGGCATACTGTAGTAGATCAAGGCTTCATACAGCCCTCGAGACACTGGGGGTGGATTTGCTGCTTCTAACGGCTGAGGCAATGCAACCTTAAATGTTTGCTTTGTCTAAATTCCCTCCTTGGAATATCATGAAGCATATCTAGTGAAATGATGCACTTTTATTTTAGATAATCCCACATTGTTCATGCATCCAGTATACACTTAGGAACAATGGATTAGTGACTATGTTCCCAAGCAATGGGCATGTGTATCTGATCTCAAAATATATGAACAAACAAAAAAAATCAGACATTCAGCTGGCAATACCTGTGGTCAGTCTATATTCAGGATAATATATGTGCAATTTTTTTGAATGGTCTAAAAATGGATACTGGCAATGAAATAGACTATTTTGAATATAATCCTTGCTATAGTTATAGTATTTGTGGTAGATATTGCAGTTAATATGCATGTGTTGTATGAGGGCTTTAGGAAAAATGTGAGTACTAAACTCCTCAAATTACAAATCATTATATAAATGTGAGGACATTAGCTTATCGGTAGGTCTTATTCAACAAGGTAAATGGGCATTGTTGTAGCTAAGATAGATGGTTTATCATTTTTTTGTCTGAGCTCACAGGACTGTTTTATTTTATTTATGATTTGCTGACTGAATTAAACCTATAGAGGTGCATTTTCAGATGATGCCAGATGAAAAATGATATAGTTATAAATATGATATACAAAATGTCACATTTGCTCTCTCTGTGAGACATTACACATCAGTGATTTCATTTTATTGTCAAACAATAACAATGATGCCAGGACAGGTTCAAACATTAGAAATCTTCTCTGCATTAATAAAGAACATGCAGCTATATAAGAAAAAGTAATCTGAATTCACTGGAACATGTATTTCATCTTTTCAAAATAATCCATCGATGATAGAAACACTGAACAGATTTAAAACAGATATATAAAATAAGTACATGCATGATTCATAAGGTACACTTTCTGGTCTTTATTTTCAGAAGGGTGATTCAGACAGTTACCATCTCCTGCCCATTCCTTCCAACATTCAGAAGCTTACAATATGAACAAGTTTTATTGTGACATGCTTTACAGATGTGTAAAGAGAATCACACTAGCACACTTATATCCAAATGAGCAAAGCATGAAAAAAGTGGCACAGATTTTCCAACTTTCAGCTTTAAGACCAAATGCCCAGTACCCTTTCAGGCATCTGAACTGTTGTAAACTGATAAAACATGAACAATGAAAATAATTAAGTGTGAACAACTCCATATGTATGTAAAGTCGTGAACACTATTTAGTGTTTTTGTCAAGAGGTAGAAGGAAAGAAACTTGTGAACGTCTCTCAATATTTTCCATTGCACACTGCATTGACCTGACCTCAATGTTGCTAACTTACAACTAATTTAAAGTATTTCGCTCACTCTTTGAGTGTCCTTATATGGACATCCTCTTCTGTTTTTTTTTTTTTTAATATAAGGCAAGATGGACAGCTTGAAATAGTGGGAGAGCAGAGAAAAGAAACACAGAAGGAACACATTAAGAGGATTGTGCAGAAAGACATGGGATAGTATGAGTAATTATTTATGTATTTATTTATTTATTTTTGGTGTACAAAACACCAACCAAATAAACTGATAAAGTGTGAACGGTCACAATAAAGCAAAGCATACTCTTACAAAATCAACTTTGCAATTTATTGTAGCAAAAAATAATAAAAGTGAGCGTTAAAAACACATACACGCTTTCGGCAAGTAACATAACCTGCCTTCATCAGACAAACGTTTTAAAACCATCCAATGTCAGTATTTATAGGGCCACCACATTACAAGTCTCCAATCAATTTAAAATACATTCAATTGCCTTTACTTTATCCAGGGAACCTTAAAGTGCTACGCTACTCATAACCACATAAGATATTTAAACCTACATATTAAGCTTCAGGCTAAAATTATTTATACATATTGAATACTACATAACATGCAATAAATATGTAAAACTATCAAAAAAAGAAAAACATTATATTAATAATGATAAATATAAGTCATAATAATTAAAAACCAGTTATTAATTGGTCTTATTCTTAGTTCTTCCTAATAAAACCTTTACATTTTCACCTCTTCTATATGTAATCTTGGGTGTATCACCCAACAGGTTTATCAGGTATCTGTCATTTCTCAACACATCCCAGTTTTTAAAGATAACTTCCCTGATTTTTTATTAGGAAGAACTAAGAATAAGACCAATTGTAATAGACAGCATGGGATGTTCAAATGCGGTTTTTGTGCACAGTGTAAATTTATAATAGGAAATCAGTTGAATATTAATAATAGAACATACAAGGTGAACGATTACTATAATTGCGAAACAAAGGTAGTAATATATGTTGCTTTATGTAACCAATGTAAGGCATTTTATATTGGTAAAACGGAGCGTAAACTAAAATGTAGAATATATGAACATCAGTACGCTATAAGTAAAAAAGATATAAATAATGCCTTAGCTAGGCATGTCATTGAAAATGAAGGTCATACCTTTAGTTATGCAATTTTACAAAAAAGATTTGTCGATAATAGAGGTGGCCCTTGGCAGATACACTTGGAAATCAATAAATTGCTCTGGCAAATACGAACCAGAGCTCATATTTTTCCGGGTATTAATGAAATGTTATCCATAAAGCCAGTGTTAAAGTTATTAACATGCAATAGATAAAATAAAATATATTTTTAATACTTAGGGTAATTATATTTCTATAAGAAGGGATTTATAACTAGTTTTTAACTATTATGACTTATATTTATCATTATTAATATAATGTTTTTCTTTTTTTGATAGTTTTACATATTTATTGCATGTTATGTAGTATTCAATATGTATAAATAATTTTAGCCTGAAGCTTAATATGTAGGTTTAAATATCTTATGTGGTTATGAGTAGCGTAGCACTTTAAGGTTCCCTGGATAAAGTAAAGGCAATTAAATGTATTTTAAATTGATTGGAGATTGTAAAGTGGTGGTCCTATAAATACTGACATTGGATGGTTTTAAAACTTTTGTCTGATGAAGGCAGGTTATGTTACTGCAGCGTATGTGTTTTTAACGCTCACTTTTATTATTTTTTGCTACAATAAATTGCAAAGTTGATTTTGTAAGAGGCGTTGCTCTTATTGTGACCGGGTTCATCACTTTATCAGTTTATTTATTTTTGGTGTGACTAGACCTGCATTTTTCTAATTTTTTATAAGGTTAGTTGGGGAAGGAAGAATGACAGATTGTGTCAAGGAAAGGGGTAGAGAAGATTTGCGGAATTTGTAAGATACGACATGAACAACAAAAAGTCAGACAGCAACACAATGGTGGGAGAGGGAGACAAGACCTACAGATGCCAGAGTGACAAAAAAGGAATGGGCATGAGGTCTATGGGGTGGGTGATCCAGATGGTGTGGGGGCCAATCCCTTTGGTAGCCCAATGACAAGAGTCATGTAGGTCAGGGAGTTTTATAACTGCTTGTGGAGAGATTAATATGGGTGACAGATCTCTATAGATCTCTTAACCATAGCCTCTACCAGGTTCTGAATCCTACAGTCCAGGTTTGCTAGGCTGCCATGAAGTTGGTTTACCACAGGGTGACGCATCACCCCCATCCTCTGAAGCAGTCCCTGAGTGGGCAAGGGGAGGTGATAATCTTTCTCTCACCAAGTAAGCTTCCAGCGAAGCTGCCCCAGACACTGCTGGACTTGCCGATACCAGAAGATAAAAGGGAAAGAAAAAAAAAGAAACAATTAAAGACAGAGATGGAGACAACAAGAAGATTCATACATGTAAATTACTAAATGGCTTTATTTCCCTGAAAAAAATTATAGAGGAAACAATGGCTTATTAATTATGACACTGTCATTTGTCTGTTAGTCTTATGTTTGCTATCAGTAATTCAGTGATTAAATACTACTTGAGTTTGAATTCTTTCTTCTTTGTTATTACTTCAGTTACTTAAATATGACAGAATATACTGCGGTGGTGGTGCTGCGGTAGCGTTGTCGCCTCACAGTAAGACGCTGTCCGGTTCGATTCTCAGCTAGAGCGTCTTCTGCGTGGAGACATGCGTGAATGGGCGTACCTCTGTTGAAGATTGTGCATCAGGCCTGGCAAGCCTGTACGTAAAAATCAACTGCCAATCATTAGCAGACCGGAGTTCCGCTGTGGCGACCCCTAACCGGGAAAAGCCGAAAGACACAAACAAACAAAACTTAAATATGACAGAATAACTATATCAATCTCTTTAATGAAATGTCATAAGAAATCTGCAATGTAGCAATGCAGCAGTGCATGCAGAGAAGTACTGTTTCAGAGTTATGTATGCTTTCACCACCAAAGTATTTATGAAATACGGTTTACTATCAAAAACTAGCATCTTGAAAGGTCGAGCCTACAAATTGCTGCAACCTAGCCTCAAAGGTTGACATGACAAATACTGACATGCACAAAAATAACTCCAAACACTGAAACTCCCTACCATGCTGAACCCAGGAAGAAGTAACAACATGGGTCCAGAAGGAGGGCAAGTTCAGATAGTCAGTAATGCCAGTATTCGACATTCCAACTGTCAATGTGTGGGATTTGCTCTGCTGGACTTGAACTTCCAAGCAGCAAGTTTATAATGGTAAATCATTAAATACTGCATTTTTTGACTTGACTGATTCAGTGCAATAAAATTGTGACATAAATATCAAGCCATAAACCAGCCACAGACATATTTTTGTGACACTGCTAGTCAGTCCAACTCTGTACGTGAAATATAAAGCTTGTGATAGGCACATATAATTGTCTCTGATCATGTCTGATACCCTACCTGTTAACTACAATACTAACATTGTTGCCTTGTCAAGTTCCTGTCTTCACTTCCATTTTTAGTTAAATAATCACAAGAGCTATTATCAGTTTGACAAACTCACTACCACCCCTTCAAATACTTAATACCCCTCATCTGTAAGTGTATGTACGTGCAAGTATCTTTTATACTGTAATAATTTATTTCATGTGAAAGCAATCTAATTAGCAAACATATGTATATTATTTAATGAGTATTTATTTATTTATTTTATTTTACATTTGTTGATCGGGATAGTCCGACTGGATACGTGTCCATTTTCAGCTGAGGCCCGGGGAGAAAAGCTCCATACATACATACATACATACAGAAAAACTGTTACATTAAACAAGTTAAAGCACTGTTACAGATACAATAAATATGATAAAAGTCATTCATTCTGTCATATATAAATATGATTTGTTATAGAGTAACAATTAGGAAGCAATGTAGGGGTGGCCAAAAGACCTCTTTAGCACATGTTTATATTGCTAGGGTTAGTCAGGATTAGAGCAAGGGCATAGCCATTACCTTTTAAAGTACTGTTTTAGATTTTTTTTTTTTTAATTGAGTTAGAATGGGTTCTGAAGTAAGCTCAGCAGGAAGTGAGTTCCATATTTTACCAACAGAGTTGGCATATAGAGAGTCTGCAGATGAGCTGTTGCCTTTGAGGGTTTGGACTAGTAATTTGTTGGATGAGCGAAGTGTCTTGAGGTTGCTGTAAGGGGTGACCATTTTTGTAATTAGGGGTGTGTTTTCGGGTTGGTAGAGAATTTTATGTGCTAGTAATAGCTGATTGTACTGAAGTTGGATAGGCAATTCTAGCCACCCTATATTCTTTAGGTTCAGACAGTGGTGTGTTCTGTATGCTGCTCCAGTGGCAAATCTAGCAATATGATTAGAGCAGCTAGAGAGTTTATTTAGGTCAGACTTACTCAACTTCATGAAGAGAGAGGGATGCATAAAGGAGGGTGGAAAGTAGATTTGTATGGGCAATTACCGTCCTAGCTAGTGGAGTGAGGAAATGTTTGGTCTTGTATAGTGAGCCAAGTTTTTAATACTTTGATTAATATGCATATCAAACTTGAGGTTATTATCATCTGTTACACCTAAGAGTTTGGTACAGGGATCTGGGACAATGACAGTGTCATTGTTAGATTTTATAGTAAAGCTTGGAGCGGAGGCTTTACGAGTGGGAGAGAAAAACAGTGGCTTTGTTTTGTTAGGATTTAATAGGAGACATCATTTACAGAGCCAGTTTTCAACAGTATTAAAAACATTTTGGGATGCAGTCTGCAGACTTAAAGGGGAGGTGGCAGAGCAAATCAAAGTGGAGTCATCCACATATTAAATGCAGGTGGCTGTTGGGATGACTGTGTACAGGTCATTAATAAAGATAGAAAATAATAGGGGTCCTAATATAGAGCCCTGAGGGACCCCAAGGGTGATAGGTGGAAGGGAAGATAGTTTGTTCAAGTCAGGGATCTAGCAGGTAGAGGGGGATAGAACCTGATGAAAGATACATAAGTTAGTATATATATGCTAAGTAGAGGGTTCTTCAGCCAGTACAATATAGCACTGTTAAGAACATTTATTTTATATACAGCAGAGCAGCACATTAAGCTTTCTTCTGCCAATTTTCTGCTATTTTTTTAGTTTTAGGGCTGCTTAGTAACTTAAATATGTTCACTAGGAAATCCTTAAAGATTTATAGGAGTAACCCAGTTTAGTATTTTAGGGTTGATTGTGGGGCTTTGAGAGATAACTAGTAGTGCCGTAGACCTGGTAGGGCTAAACAATATAGTACATACAGACGGGGTAAGGTAATATTAATCTTAGCAGATCTTCTCAGAGTCGAGGGACAGTGCAGGAAAGTTTCCAGTTAGGTTTCAGCAGGGGAGCTGTCCTTCTAGTGTTCAAGCCTTTCAGGGATCTAGCAGATAGAGGGGGTTAGAACCTTGGCAGATCTTTTCAGAGTCGAGGGACAGTGCAGGAAAGTTTCCAGTTAGGTTTCAGCAGGGGAGGTGTCCTTCTAGCGTTCAAGCCTTTCAGGAATCTACCAGACAGAGGGGGATAGAACCTTGGCAGATCTTTTCAGAGTCGAGGGACAGTGCAGGAAAGTTTCCAGTTAGGTTTCAGCAGGGGAGCTGTCCTTCTAGTGTTCAAGCCTTTCAGGGATTTAGCAGATAGAGGGGGTTAGAACCTTGGCAGATCTTTTCAGAGCTGAGAGACAGTGCAAGAAAATTTCCATTAGGTTTCATCAGGGGAGGTGTCCTTCTAGTGTTCAAGCCTTTCAGGGATCTAGCAGAAAGAGGGGGATAGAACCTAGGCAGATCTTTTCCGAGTCGAGGGACAGTGCAGGAAAGTTTCCAGTTAGGTTTAAGCAGGGGAGGTGTCCTTCTAGCGTTCAAGCCTTTCAGTGATCTAGCAGATAGAGGGGTATAGAACCTTGGCAGATCTTTTCAGAGTTGAGGGACAGTGCAGGAAAATTTCCATTAGGTTTCATCAGGGGAGGTGTCCTTCTAGCGTTCAAGCCTTTCAGGGCTCTAGCAGATAGAGGGGGATAGAACAAGTGAACAGAATTCAACTGCTGATGAGCACTTGTGTCCTGATGGGAGACTAGTGATTTAAAGATATAATATTTATACACATTAATGAATGTCTGTTTAAAAATGTTTCTATTATGCTGGAGCTTTTCTGACTTGGCCTCCTTTGGAAGTTTTTTTTTTTTTTTTGACTAAACCTAGTATGTCAAATCTATTAAACAAAAGCAAAATAAATACATAAATGAATGAATGAATAAATATCAGTAAATGTATTTACTAATTATTTATTGATGTTGCATCTCTGACAGCCTGACAAGTTTCATTTTTTTTACTTAGTTAAGCAATGTCATTTTATTTTTATGCTATAATTGCTATTGCTATTATTTTATATTGGCAGATTAAGTGTTATCTAGGGCCTCAAGCTGTTTTCAAACCATGGGCCTACTGCACATATTTTTAGGAAAATATATAAATGCTTGTATCCTCCAAGATTCACGTTCCTGGTTGTTTTAAATTATATTTCTTGTTTAATACAATATCATTTTATAAGACCATAGGATCATATGAGATTACTCGGCTGTCGACCCTGATGTCATTTTAAGCCTAATTTTTATAGTGTGCTCTATATTTGTAGATTTTTAGTAAGCAATAGAACACAATTTATTAACTAATATTGACAAAAGTACACATTTTATAATATTCAACCATAAAAAGCCACTAAAATTGCAGTCATTATAATCCACCAGTATCATGCTTATCAACTACAGCCACGTTATTGACTGTGTACACATCACATGTCTGATTTCGATAAAAATGGCTATAGTAAAGTGTTCCAGTTTGCTTTTACAAAAATAAAGATAGGTCCTGTAAAGACAGACTAATGACAGTTTAACTTTATTATCTCAGCAGGGTCCGTTATTTTATTCACATGCCCTCCAATGCCAGAAATTATAACTATATTGCTGACTGCATCCTACTCAAATATTCATGTCAAAAAATTATGAATAATAATAATAATAATAATAATAATAATAATGACCAAATTGACATATTTCAAATTTGTTTCATGCAAACAAACAGCAATCATAGTAAAGTATTCCAAATTAATTCACACACATTGATTAGTCCTACAAAGCCTGAGTAACGATTGTTCAAAAATGAACAGATGATAACAGCATAAGCTATTTCCATGCAAAGACTGGTCGCTATGCCCATGAGCAGTTATAGGCACTTTGTTGACTTTGTTCAGTCCTTATTGTTATGAAGAAATGCATTATATGTATGTTATTGATACCGTTGTATAAATTACATTACACTGCATAAAGATCAGCATCACACCATGAGACCCAGCTATGTACAGCAGAGTTTAAATAATAGAGAATTTTATGATGAGTGCATTCAAAATATTAACTGTCATAGGTTCACAGGTTCATAGGTTGGTACTAGGCTATCAGCCCTAGGGTCTATACAAGCCTAGCCATAACAATTCCCTGGGTATTTCTTCCCACAGTATTTACTTCCCTGGACCCCTGTCTAGCAGGGTGACTGACATGATCCCCGGGGTGAATTTCCTATCTCCCATCCAATCATCAAGGTTTCTTTTGAAGAGGGCCAAAGAGGCAGTCTGCTTGACATGTATGGGCAGTCTATTCCAGAGTCTGGGGAGTCTCTGGGTCAGGAACCTATCCCTCCGGCATGTTTTGTTCATTGTGGTGACAAGGTTTAGATCCCTGGAGCATGCGTCTCTGAGGGATTGGATTTCTTTAAGTGTAGCATGTCCAACAGCTCTGGATTTGACATGGTCTTGAATGTTAAGCAGAGATCTCCTCTGAATAAACGATATGTGACAGAGTATAAGTGGAGTTTTATTAGACGGTCAGCATAGAGCATCTGCTTTAGGCCTGTGATTCTTTTAGTGAGGTATTTTTGCGGCCTTTCCAGTTGTTGCAAATGTCTTGAGAGGTACATACCAAATGGGGCATTGTAGACTATAATGGGTCTAATGAGGAATGAGTACAGTGAGACAATGACCTCCTTTTTTCTGGATGAAAAGCCCTTAGTGATGAGGTGTGCCACATAGAAGGATTTCCTGACTGTTGTGGTGATGTGGTTATCGAAGGTGAGACAACTGTCCACCTGTGTCCCTAAGTCTCTTATCACACTTTTGGTGTTTAGTGTACTGCCACATATGTGGTAATTCACGGTTATGTGTTTTTTTTCCCAAAGGGGATAACTATAATTTCTTGGCATTAAGTTTGAGTCCATGGGTCTGGCACCAAGCATCTGTTTCTGTAAGGACCTTTTTTAGAATATCCACATAATTTGGGGATTCAATAATGGTTCCCAGTTTGCAGTCATCTGTGAACTTTGTTAACCAGAGTCCCTTAGTGTTGGCCTGTACTTCAGCAAAGTAGATGCCAAACAAGAGTGGTCCCAGGACTGAACCCTGAGGTACTCCACTTGTCACTTGTCTGGAGCTGGATTTGGAGTTGGCTGCTTTTACAGTGTGGGTTCTGTCAGTAAGCCAGTTGGCAACCCATCGAGTGACGTAGGGATTAATGCCCAGCTTAGTCTAATAACATGTACAATCTCTGCAGAAGTAACTCATATGAATAACTCCATGTTGATCTCTATAGATAGATTACTAATTTTTACTGATGCAGATGGTAATGTTGGCAAATAGCTTTGCATTCAGTGCTTCACTTACAAATACAGTGCCTACTGCCCTTGAAGAATAAATGGTCTATGTTGCATTACACAACTAATGATATTGCCATAACATTTCCTGAAAATAGATATGGTATGGATGGGGAGGAATAACTAAGAAAAAAAACACATATTCATAGATATTTGATAGGCATGCAGTTTAAGAGAGCTTCTGGCAGCCTTACCCAAATTACCAGATGCCCCAGTGCACTGTCTGGTTAAGTATTACGCTGTTCAATAATTAATTGATGGTTAAATCCTGCACCCATGACTCAGGAAACAACTTATTAAGTAACAGTTTTTAACTAAATGCAGAAATCCTTTACAATCCATTATTGCAGAGAAGACGGTACCATAGTACTACGCAACAATGACTGTCTAACGGATGCTGAAGATCATACAGTTCTAATCATCACTCCAAATAAAGCAAACTATAATGTCCTGACAAATGTCAACCCATTACTAGTTGGTAGAGGTTATAAAGAAATAAAGAAGGTATTGAAAAAATATATTACTAAAATACATGTTTACCACCACATTACACAATCTAGGTCTATTAATAAATTAATTTATCCTGTAATGCAATGAATAAAGCACAACAGTTAAGGACAATATAGATGTTGCAGAAGCTTTTGTTCAACAACCCACAAGTCATACAAAAATTAGAAATATTACTGCATACACCATACATTTGTTGGAGGTATAAGCAGTTTTGCAGGATATCTACATTTCATTTTGACCTCCATGTCTTCCCCATCATCAATAATAGCTTTTATCAATAATACCATTCACTATATGTCTAGCCCTTTGAATGTTCCATAATGATGTATTGTTACAGCATATACCTCTAGAGTGAAATGAGCTGGATTGGGGTCAAATAGGCCCTATGCAGGTTAATGAATCAGGCCACTGCCAGCCATACCAATATCGCATTACTTGAATGTCTCTCCCCATTTGCCATAAAACATAACTCAGACCTGTTGGTGTACATACTGTTGCCTTTTATACTTTTACTAATATCACAGAGATTCGGATACCACTTAATACTTTTATTTCAAGTATCACAGAAAAACACTGACATTTTCTAAACAGAATTATCATAAGAACGAGTAAATGTCTCTTTTGTTGAAACTGACATTTTGTCATAATGCACCTGGAAACCCATGAAACTACAAGAAGTATGTTGGGATTTATAATCAAATAGTACACGATGAAGCTCTGATTAGCAGCTAAGTGAAGGGTGCATGAATTCAAAGGGCAATTTCTAATGGATTTGCTAACAGATTAAGACAGCCAACTGGACCCCATGTGTCCCCTTTCAGGTGCAGACCAGGAACGGTATCTGGTGAAGTGACTTGATCACAGTTACAAAGAAGACAAAGACCGAGAGAATCAAACCCGGTACTAACATTAACAGCTTACAGCCTTACTCATCTGCACTAGTACTAACATTAACAGCTTATAGCCTTACTCATTTGCACTAGTATAAAACAGTGACATAGTCCAACAAAGTGCATTTCTCAATGTGTGCCTGCAAAAAGCATACTACATTGAAAACATACTCATATTTAAAATATTTAAAATAAACACATAGACTTTCTGCTGTGCAGTTTATTCATAGCCAGATATTAAACATAGTCATCATTCAACAAAATAAGGAATCCAAGGATTATACCCAAAAAACACACCTCATATGTTGATGCTCCTGCCTGTTACAATCAATTCCTTTCTTGACACCATAACTGGCATACAGGGATCACGTACTTATACATACACGAATACAAACACACACAACCATCAATTATAATCTCATTTATGACTGTACACATCAGATATTTGCTTGAGATTAAGTCAATGAATAAATTCATAAACAATATCCCAAAAATATGTCTCGGTTTTGCCATCAGAACCATTCAGTGCAATCACTTGATATGCCCCTCTGCCTTAGCTTCTTAGCCCAAGAATCAGAGATGCTGACCTAATTAAAAATTAGATTTTGCATACTGCTTTTATATAGTGAGAAAGTTGCCAGAATAACAGACTTTGCATTAGCAAACATTTTCTGAAGGATAAAAAACTCTGAAACTCACATATCTGCTATTATGTAATGAATGCAATCCACAAAAAGTTGTTTGAAAGACAGAAAGTCTACAAGGAGCAGACTAAATTGCCTATCAAAAGCCAAAACTAATCAGTCAACAAAGTTCCCAGAGGTATCAGATTTTAAAAATTATAATAAGTATTTTTTAACCAGGTAAACTGACAGGGCAAAAAATACCATTTTAGGGCCAACCGAACAGCACTGCATAGTTAAATGACTTGCTCAAAGTTATACATTAGGACAATGTAGGTGGAGGGATTCAAATACAGCTTTTTAACAACTAAGTCTTAAGTACCATGAAGCTCTAAGTCACTTAAAACATTCAACATGCTTTGCATCAACATGTATTTTTAGTGTCAAGAACCCTGATGATTGATATTATTGACTGACTTTAATTCTCAGTGATTTTCCAGAAAATGAAGATATTAACAGAGGTGTAGCAGTTACTTATGATAAGTTTTAATGAACTTTATCCTGTAAGTCAAGGGTACACAGTTTGAGTCTTTCAATTCCATTTGCATAACTACGGGCAAGTCACTTAACTAGACAGTGTTCATGGGTTGCCCTAAGTTGTGTTTACCTGATTAACAAATAAAAATAGATGGGGCAGTATTTTCAGACTAGTAATAACTATGGCATTTTAATGACAGTCCTTATCGATTTATTTACTTTTTTATGCAACTCAGACCTCAGTTGCAATTACAGCTGGAAGAATTTGCATACAATGGCAGTTATATGACTGTGTAATTCACACAGACACATACACACACTCTCTCACACACACACACACACACACACACACACACACACACACACACACACGCACACGCGCACACACATGCACACACAGACACTGCTTCCTTTGCTAACACAACATTTCAGTTTGAATATTTCCTTTCCTTTTTCAGGAGCTGCAGAAATATGAGAGAAATAGGAATAAATGACAGTTGTTTACTGATTATTAATTGTGTGCATTGAGCCTTAAAGGACTGTTATATTTCTTATTTCTACTAGGTTTGCTAATACAACTTAATCTATGTCAACGCTTTACCCCACACCCCAGCTTTATCGTTCATTGGATCATGTACTATATTGTTTATTTAGCTATTGTTTTGGAAATGCACTATATTACCTTATAGATGTCTGCATAGTGGAACATAAGGGAACAGTTTAAAAATTTGTATGTCCTTGCTGGACGGAAGGAATGATGTGTAAGTTTATAAAGTATTAGTCAAATTTGTCTTCTTACCTTCCCGCAGAGTGTGTGATCGGTGGAGTGCTGATCAACATTTTCTCCACATTGGTGAATATTACCAGTAGAAAAAAAAAACTTTTAAAAATACTGCTTTATCTACAGGCATACCACTGAGGATAAAATGCAGTGACATTACTGTAGGGAAAGTGTGAGGTACATCTATAGACTATTACATTTCAGTCATAATTTAATAAAAGGTTTACAAAGCTTTTTATTAAAATAAAAGATCAAGTAAATGCATGATAGGTACAAATACATTGCTGCACTTAACCCAGTAGATCCCATGATGTAACAACAGAAATGCTATCATGCAAAAGCAGAGATGACAAATATACTTTAAGCGTATTTATTTTATGTTTTTATTTTATTTATTAAATTTGGTAACTGGGATAGAACACTGATGCAAAAAGACCTATTTCAGTCTCAGTCAAGAAAAATATAAATGTCACTAGGCAAGCAACTTAAGAAGTATTATGATTGTTGTGTGATGATACGAATGAATCAGTAACAGTAATAATAATAACGTACACTGTAGAGAAGATACAAGGAAGGGATAGTTAAAGTAAGGGGGGGTAAGAAAAGAGAGAGAAATAGAGAAGGGATAGATCACAAAGTGTAAAACATGGCAAAAGTGAGGTAAGGACCCATAGGAAATAACAGTATGTGATGTTTACAATGTGGAACAGATGCCACATATTAGTGTATGCAAATATAGTGAGGAAGATAAAGGCACCTGACTTGTGAAAGGGATAGTAGGTGATTAGGTGATGTGTCCAGAGGGAAAGCATTTGCAAATTGGCTTCAACTTAAGCTGACCGAGAAATGATGGTATCATGTCAGGGTCTTTAATATTAGTAGGGAGGGATTCCTAGAGTTTGGGCCTAAGGTGGAAAAGGCATGTTAATTGCAATGAAGTCTGGTTCTTGGACATTGAAGAAGTGAACCAGAGAGGTTAAGACTTCTTAGATTGTAAGGGGTGGGGGAGGGGGTGTTGTCTGAAGAAATTCGAGGCAAAAGGGACAGAGTGAAACAGTGAAGGAATACAGCACAAAATGTAAAACACAGGAAAAGTAAGGTAAGGGCACACAAAAATGAACTAAGCCAAAGTCAAAGAAAACTTTATTGTCATTCAGAACTACACCGCAGTGTAGCTTTACGAAATTGCAATGCTTCATTCCCAGTGCAAAAACATACACACACAGAATAATAATAATAAAATAACATAATAAAATAAGTAAAAATAAAACAAAATAAAATAACATAATGACCAGACAAACTTTATATATAAATAGAATTGAGTAACATGTGTGTGACATTACTATAACATAAGAGCTAAGCAGCATATGGAATGGTGAGCATGAATATTGTACAGTGTGATTTGTATTGCAGGTCATAGAGTCCTACGGTAAGGTAAAGTCTGAACCAACGTTAAATATACACATCAGTTAGTTATTGCACATGAAAAAGATTAATACTTATAGTGCAAAAAGCCTGGATATGTAAGGATCTGTACAGACAGATAAATGGCATAACTATGTGGTAGGAAGAGAAGAATGCATTGACAGTCTCCTAGCATGTTTTTCACAAGAGTTCCGTAGTCTGATGGAGAGAGGAAAGAAACAGTTGTTTAGTCTAATAGTCTAGTAGTCTGTATCTCCTACCTGAGGAGAGGCAAGAGAACATACCATTTGCAGGATGTGAAGGATCATTGGATATCTTCCTGGCTCTACTGATGCAGTATGATTCATGTATTCATGAGGTGCAAGAGAGACGAACCAATGATATTCTCTGCTGCCCTTAGAATACGCCTAAGATCCTTTCAATCGGAGGTGTTGCAGCCTCCAAACCAGACAGTGATCTTATTAGTAAGGACGCTTTCGACGGTAATGGTTTTGAGGATGGTCTTCATTAGTTTTGCCTTCCTCAGCTTGCTTTGGAAGTGCAAGCATTGCTGACCTTTTCTGACCATGTAAGATACATGGACTGACCAGGACAGGTCCTCAGTGATATGAACTCCCAGAAACTTTGTACTTTTCACCCTTTCCACTGTCATCCCTTTCATCTCTAGAGGTTGGTGTGGTTCTTGAGACTTTCTGAAATCCACAATCAGTTCTTTAGTCTTGCTGACATTCAGTGCTAAGTTCTTGTTCTCACACCAGACCAACAAATGTTTGATCTTATTCTTGTAGGGCATCTCTTCTCTGTTTATTGGATTCATGTATGGCCACACAGCCATGTGTCAGCAAGGTGAATAGTAGCGGCCTTATGATGCACCCCTGTGGCACTCCTGAATTCAGGGTTATGCTCTTGGAACTGTTGTCACCCACATAATCTCTATGAGGCCTTTCCATGTGGAAACTTAGAATCCTATTACATAAGTAGGAGTTGATGCCCAACTGTAGTATTTTCATTATCAGATGCTGAAGAATGACATTATTGAAGGCAGACATGAAGTCTATGAATAGTAGTCTTGCATAGCAGTTCTTCCTTTCCAAGTGGGTTAATGTTTCATGGACTGCTAGGGGGAATGGAATCCGCTGTACTACTGTTCGTCCTGTATGCGAACTGCAATGTGTCTAGAGTCACTGCTATGCTTGAGGCTATATGATCTTCAACCAGCCTCTCAAAGCATTTCATCACAGTTGAGGTTAAAGTCACTGGTCGGTAGGCATTTAGAGTTGTTGGTTGTGGTTTCTTGGGTAAGGGAATTATGGTTATCATCTTGAAGCATTTTAGTACACTGGCTAGTTGTAGAGAAGTATTAAAGATATCCATGAGTGCTGGGGCCAGATCTTTCTCACATTCCCATAGTACCTACCCTTGATGTTATCTGGGACAGCTGCTTTTCTTGGGTTGAACCGTTTCAAGGTTCTGATGACAGTTGTGTTCAGGCTCACTACTGCTTCATCCTTGTCAACAGGTAGTTTATTTGCCACCATTTTGTTATCTGCATCAAACTTGCTGAAGAAAGATGCTCAATTGCTTCAAAAATTCAGTGCTGTCATTGCATGATGCTGACCCAGGTTTGCACTCAGTGATGGGTTTTATGCCCTTCCTCAGTAGTCTGGTACCTCTCTGGTTACTAAAGTGGCCCTGGATCTTCCTGCCATAGGTTCTCTTTGATCCTAAGTACCTTTTTTCAGTTTGGCTCTGGCAACCCATGGAGTATCCATTACATTTGATCTGAATGCTGTGTTCCTACCTTTTATGGGCTTGTACACCTCATTGGTTAGCCATGGCTTTTGGTTTGCTCATATAGTTGTGCACTTGGTAGTTGTTACATCATCCACACATTTTGAGATGTAGTCCATGACTGACTCTATGTATGTATCCAGGTCAATGTGGTTGTCTATCATGGCTGCCTCTCTGAACGCTGTAGTGATTTACATGCAGGAACCAGCATGATGGCTAGGTGGTCAGAGCTGCCTAGATGTGGATAAGGTGCTGCTTTATATGCTTGCTTAATGTTGGTATATACCTTATCCAGTGTATTTACCCCTCTCGTGGTGAAGTCCACATGCTGGTGGTAATGGGGTAATACTGACTTTAAGATGGCCTGGTTAAAGTCCCCTGCAATTACTATTGCGAACTCTAGATTGCTGTTTTGAAGATCACTTACAGACTGATAGAGAGTAGACAGTGCTCCATTAGTGTTTGCATTGAGTGGAATGTAGACTGGCATAATACATACTCCATTGAACTCTCTAGGCCAGTAGAAGGGTCTCCATTTTAAGGACAGAAATTCAATGTTCTCCGAGCAGAAAGAGTTAACCACTTGACAGTTACTACACAAGCTGTTATTTAGATATATGCACACATCCCCTCCTCGAGACTTGCCACAGAGTGATTGAATTCTGTCTGCTCTGAATAATGTCATGCCCTCTACTTTTACTATGCTTTCACTGATGTATGATTAAGCCATGTTTCAGTAAACACAAATGGACTCCTGCTTCTCACCTTGTTTTGTGAAGAGAGTTCCAGTCTTTAGTAATCCATCTTGCCTTCAAGTGAGTGTACCTTTGCCAGCAGAATGGAAGGCAATGCAGGCCTGTGAGGAGTACATTTTAAACTGGTGGAAATTCCTGTTCTGGTGTCTCTTTCATAATCTGCTGCATCTTTTCCTTGTTAAGTGTCTGCCAGGAGCCATGAACATATGATTAGCCAGATGTTAACATTCCTGTCCATGATCCAGCAAAATACCCAGCTGTAGGAGTTCATGTACTATGTTAGGCCTTGCAGACCTCTCTGTAAAAAGCTGATCAAACAACCAGCACTGCGAGATTTTAGATCCAATGTTTAACACTTTAGATCCAATTTCTAACAGTTTCACTGTATTGTAACTTAATATAACTTTATTTCCTTCCTTTGTAACTATTTTTTCTGAAGTTTCTGATGAAAAAGAAGACAAATAATGCACTTTCCTGCCACAAAGGATGCCACCATTTATTGATTTATTTTTTTAATATACTATATACGTATTATACATGCAGCTTGGAAGTGTGGTCATGTATTACTGTAGGGAAATAATGTGAGGTAGACAAAGGCACCTGAGTCATGAAGGGGTATGGAGGGGATTAGGTGATGTGTCCAGAGGGAAATCATTTGCAAAATGACTCAGGCATCAGATAAGCTTTAAGCTGATCATGAAATGTTGCTTATGAGGTCAGGTCTTTAACGTGAAATAGTGAAGAAATGGATCACAAAGTGTAAAAAGAAAAAATAATAAATAAATAACGTAGAAACTTTTTGAGTTGATAAATTCAGAGTTAACAAATATTTTTACTGAGGGTGAAGGGAATTGATGTTTGAGAATGGTGTTGGGAACAATTTACTACCATGCAATCTCAGCAGATAGCTACTTTCAGGAAAAGCAGTGTACTACAAGTTTTGCTTTCTCTGCGAGCAATATTCAAATGTCCACTGTAAGTTGAAATGAATTCTTGCCATTAGTGTTCACCTTTTAATATGTGTGCTTATTACTACCACTACATGCATAATAGTGTAATAATGTCCTCATTACTATTTTTTTGTGAGTTATCTTGGCCTAAAGCAATGCATTTTCATTATTGGAAAGATAAGTTTCTGTACTACCCCCCCTCCCCCATACTGGGTGTGGTTCCTCCATATGTACCCATTCCTAAACTTGAGTAATAACTGCTTGAAAAACCCACCCATGCAACAATTTTTGCTGCGTGATATGTTAGACCTGTTAGACCTCCTGCAATGGAGGCCCTGGAGATATATGTATATATATATATATATATATATATATATATATATATATATATGTGTGTGTGTGTGTGTGCAAATGATCCCTCAAGGACATACCAGTGTTTCAGTTACATGGCTTCTGAATGCCCATGACATTTTTACTTTTCACTTTTTAAGCCCTTTTAGGGACATTCAGGATACAATAGCCAAACCCCACTAGCTGCAGACATGCATGGTTTGTTCTTTCTTATGACCTCGACAGTACAGCATAAGTTGATGGTTTGTGAAAACTTCTGGAAATCCACAACCACTTTATCTATACATATAAGTAACACATGTTAAAGCACTTTTCTGTACAAAAATTTGAACAAAAAGAGTTATGTGCATCTTAATAAATCACAAGTGATAAAAGTAGAGAAAAACATTCTGACTGAACTGCAGTGCATAAGAAATGGAGGAAATGAAAATGAAATGAACATTTCATTAACAAGAAATAGAAATATGAAAGTCATATGGCAACACAACCAAACTTTTACAAATCTAATAAGATTGAATACGTGTGTTTAACAATCTCAGACAAACCCATCCTATTTAACTACTTTGCCAAACCAAAGAAGAATTACCCAGATTTCCTCTGAGCTACTGCACAATGGTACATCCTATACCGAGCCAACAGATACTGCCAATATACTGGCCGACAGATTCAGTGCTAACTTTTCCCTTCCTCCCCAATGGACCAATCACAATACCAGTAGATTGGCAGGCACCAATATTACTGCTGCACAGGTTAAAACAGCAGGACAAGGACAAGAACATAGCTTCCAAGAGACCCAACAATATCCCTGGCTGTGTTCTACATGAACTATAGAGTGAACTGGTACCTCACCTGTGTGCCCTGTTCAATCACAACCTCACCTCAGGCTTTGTCCCTACTGAATGGTGCACTGCTACAGTCATCCCTCTCCACAAAGGAGGAGTGACTACAGACCCTGGGAACTATCTCCCCATTAGCTTGATGAGTCTGATATGCAAAACTATGGAACATATCATCATGGACCTAATAAACAAGGATATAGGGAATCTCCATACTCTGGATCCCATTTAGTCTGGTTTTGTGAAGGGTTGATCATGCCTTCTCAACTTGTTCAACTACTTTGAGTCAGTCACCAGAGCTGTGGATTAAGGCAAGATGGTTCATATAAACTACCTTGATCTGGCCAAGGCCTTTGATACCATTCCCCACTCAGTTACATAGAAAAACTCACTAAGCTAGGATTCAACCCCTGTATCACTAGGTAGGTTGCAAATAGGCGCACAGATAGAATGCACAGTGTGAAAGTAGCTAACTGCAAGTCAGGCTGATGACTTGTCATGAGTGGAGGCCCACTGGGTTCGGTCCTGGGTCCTCTCTTGTTTAGTACCTACTTCTCTGAAGTCCAGGCCAATGCAAAAGGACTCTGGCTGACAAAGTTTGCAGATGATTGCAAGTTGGGAGCTATTATTAACTTTCCAAGTGATGTTGACATCCTACAGAATGGCCTCACTGAAACCAATGACAAACACGGTTCTGATGAATTACCACATTGATGGTAGTCCACTGAACACAGAAGGCATTATAAGAGATTGACAGCAACCTCTCTTTTGATCACCACATTGCCACTGTGGTCAGAAAGTCCTTCTATGTGGCACATCTCATTACTAAGGGTTTTGCATCCTTGAAGAAAGAGGTCATTGTCTCCCTCTACTCTTTCCTCATTTGGCCAGTCATCGAGTACAATGCCCTATTTGGAAAGTACCTCACTAGACAACTGCAACAACTGGAGAGGCCACATAAGTACCTCACAAAGAGGATCATAGGCCTTAAATGTGTGTCCTATATGGACAGACACAAAAAATGAAAACTATTCTCTCTCTCATATCGCCTACTTAGAGGCAATATCTGCTTGACTTACAAAGCCATGTCTGACCCAGCTCTGTTAGAAATGCTACATCTAAAGAAATCCCAATCTCTCCACACCACATGCTCTAGAGACCTCAACCTCATTACCACAATCAACAGAATGTACTGGAGGGACAGGTTCATATAGTCTCACCCAGAGACTGCCCATGCTATGGAATAGACTTCCCATACATGTCAAGCAGAGCACCTCGCTGAACGTCTTCAAGAGAAATCTTGATCAGTGGATGTGAAATAGAAAATTCACCCCAGGAGTAACTCCAGTAGCTCTACTCGACAGAGGCCCTGGGAGCTAAGGTCGGGTGACGCAATGCCAGGGTAATCCTATGGCTAGGCTTGTAAAGGCCCCAGGGCCATTAGCCTAGTAAACAGCTATGAACCTATATATATATATATATATATATATATATATATATATATATATATATATATATGTATATAGCTATACACACATATTTAATCACATCACTGATCCCTACATTGGCATACAGTACATTGCTTGTCGAAATTCATTACATCAAAATGCTGACATGTTGGTATGCATGCATTGAGCATGAACCATTACATACACAAAACAAATATAAAAAAAATCATTTTTTGCAGGGGGGTTGGCAACTTCCTTGTTGGGATCTGTCCCCCTACATCCCTTACTTAGATCACAAAACAATGGAACAAAATTTCACTCCTGCAAAAGTAATGCCAGTATCCTGCAATGACCTGGCAGTTTGACAAAACAACTATCATAACTAAATGTTCAATAAAACAAACATGACCAAACACATTGCACTCAGATGTAAGAACTTTGTAAATCTGAATAAACCTATGTCAGTTTTTTACAGTCTGTAATTTTTAAATGCCAATATGCTCCAATATTAACACTGCAGTTTAGGGAAAATGAAATTACTTGAAAAAGTTTAGAAATAACAGAGCTACCATTAAATTATTGAACAAAGGCAATCAGCAGTGCATTTTACACTGGAATCTTATTATCCTCTGAATTACTAGCAAGGCATAAATATTGAAATACTTGTCTGCACCTGAAATATTTTCTGATATATACGGTACCATTTTCAGTATCTTCTAGAACCGTGAACTTGTTTATTATCGACACTGGCCTCTGGTAATGAAAAGTGTCCAGGACCAAACTACAGGACACCATTTAACTGTATACATGACAAATTAATTAATAATCACTGTTGCACACACTAACAACAAACATTTCTGTGGTATACATTTCACATTGAGACGTCTAGCACATACCGCTTAAGAGGAATGCTTAAGAGAGACACTGTTGCAAACATTCCCCTTTTTTTCACTGTGGTGCAGTCATGGTATACATAATTCTGGACAGTTTGGGGGCTTGCCTTCCTGAAAAAGAAAATATTTTTGTGTGTGTTTCTTAGGTTTTTCATCTCACTGTTTTCAGTATGCAGTTTTTGATAAATGGTGATATGAAAAAAAAATCATTAATGGCGCTTAGGTAAACCTTCATGACCTGTAATTGCCTGAAGTTACATACATACATATAAGGAAGGTGTAATTGTTGCATGACATGTACTCACTGGTTAGAAATGTTGAAGAACCAGGGAGCAAGACACAGAGACATCTTCAGCTCTGTAGAGAAATGTATCCTAATGGAGGATTTGGGAAAATGGTGGTCAAAACAGGCAGAGAGAGCTAATGCATTGCATCAGGTAGTAGCTGATATAAATGCTTTTGAGGGAAGGGACAGTGTAGGATAAGAGTGGATGAGATGGCAGGATGTGCTTGGTCAAAGGCATAATGCAATTGCCCATATCAGCATTACTGCTGGCCCCCTCTGCCCATATAAGCATTACTGCTGGCCTCTCTGCCCATATCAGCATTACTGCTGACCCCTCTGCCCATATCAGCATTACTGCTGGCCCCTCTGCCCATATCAGCATTAGTGCTGGCCCCACTACACTCCAAACTTTAATGGCATATGAGGAGTACCTTTTGTCTATATCTGGAGTTGATCTTGATGCAGATTGGGGCATTGTAGGAGCCATGACTTTGATGTGGATTAGGGTGCTGTGAGAGCAATCTGAGGTGTTGGTCACACCTGGACTTTTAGGCCCCCGCAAACAGCCACAGTTAGGCACTCTGGAATGCTAGTCTGTTACTGGTTTCTAAATGCTGCTTTGATAAGCTTGCATGATACTTGTATGCATACAATTTGTAAACTGTTTTATCAACAGGTACTCCATCAGTGCTAGGTGAAGCATAAACTCTGCAGACATTGCATGGTACATGTTGACATCATACCAGTATGGAAAAAAATATTTCTACTTGTCACAGGTCACATTAACCACAGCTTGACATATATCAACACAAGGCCAGCACCTGAAATGACAGCATCTTGTACTTTAACTCAGCAGACTGATGCTCACGGCACTGGTTGAGCAGAGTAGCGCTCAGTCACAAAGGGCACGGCCAGGGCCCTCTAGTGCTTATGGGTAACTCAATAAACAGTGGCACAGGCTGACAAACTCAGGATCAAGAGGAAAAGATATCACATATGTATCTTGTGCACAGCAGTAATCCACTGATGAAAAGACCACACTTTTGGGATTAGCTGTTCCCACCATTACATCTGTACACAGAAGTGTCAGGCACAAGACATATCTCAAAGTTAGCCCTGGGACACATAAGACCTTGGCTGTGCAGCAGCAGATGTGCCATGCTACAGATAAGGCCCACACTACTGTCACTGAGAGTAAGGTAGAGATGTTTAGAGTACTGTGTGGTATATGGTAGGACATTGTCCATTACACAGGAATAATGAAAGCTGAGGAGAATTCCAAGATGATCCCCAGGTAAATGGCTGTACACACAGCATCCATGTCAACCTCCTTTTGTACACACACACACACACACTCACACACACAGACACACACACACACACACACACACACACACACACACACACTCACACACACACACACACACAGACACATGCACACGCACACACACGCACACACGCACGCACACACATGCACACACAAGCACACATGTACACACACGCGCACACGCACACGAACACACATGCACGCATGCAGGCACACATGCACACACACACATGCACACACACGCACACACACTCAAATACACAAACCGACACATCTCTTACCTGTGCCAGAGTTGACAGAATGTCCCTGTTGTATCCTCTTATTTTTCCCTGTCCCACTTTTATCATGGATGAATGCAGTCGGCCAATAATGTCAGAAAGTAGTTTCTCTTATCTAAGTGTCCATAAACTGCTTCATGATGCTATGCTTGGCATGCTATTAACATTTTACCTGAGTACAAGTAATATCTTCCTTCCAGTTTTGGGGTGAAGCCTCACCCTACAAGGACATGACCCATATCATTGACTTTATGGGATACTGCTGCTGATGTTGCTGCCTCTTGTATGCACCCAGTCATCATAACTCATGAAATGTTATAGTCATTTGTCACCAAATAATGCCAGACATTAGAGTTTCATGTTATGTTAAAACATAAAAACAAACAAAAAGGACACTTCACTAACTAACTGATCGGTTAGTGTAGCAGATTGATAAGCAGCATTATTTGTCGTCGTCTGAATTTTAAAGATTTACTTTGATAGTTTAATATCTCTTCTTAAAGACTTAAAATGATATTTTAAAACTTTCCCTGGTATCCTATGGTGGTGCAAAGCATTTTACAGAATGAATATATTGACAAGCTTTGCTCACCCAGAGTCAGGTGTTTGTTATACACCTAACTCGCTTGCTAATTGCAATAGTGCAGACTTAGGCTCTTTGGCTTCTTTCACTGTCTGCTCATGCTTTTTCATAGAAAAAATGAAATGCTCATTAAAAGAACATATTTTAAAACATCTATATGATATACATAAGAACAAAACATCTAATACTTTAGCCAAGCATGTTAATCTGTGTGGTGGTTCACATTCATTTAATTTTTTGAAACTTATTGAAGATGAACATAACTAGTAAAATATTTCAGCTATGTAACTATTGCACTATTATGTATATAATATGTAATTTGAATGCATCCCTCTGATGAATGCATTTCTATATGTATTTCACTTGCCACCTGAGCATTCAAGTGCTCCGGATTATGCAGAATGCTAGGCATTTCAAGACGAGCAAAGCCACTGTTCCACATTGAACAGCTGTGGCTCCACTACACAGATTCTGATTGGTTTGTGTACTACAATTACTGCCAATCGGGATTGCAGTATATAAACCCATGCACAGCTCTGCTGCCCTTCCACATGTGCTCTGCAGTATTTGATTGGCTGAGCACATGTTCAGTGCTCTTATTATTACCAATCACATATAGGAGAAGGTGGAGCAAATCTGTGGTGATCAGCTTGGAGGGCGTTGGAATTTTTTCTTGCTTAACTTTATATTGTTTTCATTCAAGGAAAATGATGCAGCTGCAGAGTAAGTAATAAGTGTGTGTGTGTGTGTGTATGTGTGTGTATCTGTATGCATGCTACAAATTAGTTACAAATTATTTTTCCATTGCATCCCTTTTGTTGAAGCAGTCACCAGACAATGAAGAAACTCGTTCAAATGAGGAAATTCTGACTCTACTTTTTGTAGCAGCAAATGAAAATTGACTTACTGTTACTTTTAGGAATGCACACTTACTTGCATTACTCCCGATCAGCACTCTATGTAGGATTTAGAAGTGAAATTGGGAAAACGTGGAATTCATTTTCAAAAAACTGTATGTATTAATATTACTTAGCCTGCCTTGGTTGTACAGTTGTATTTTCCTTCACTCCTGTCACGTACTCATTTATTGCGCCGCTTAATAGCAAAGAAAAAAACATTAGCAGGTGTAGTATGTTTAGCAGTATCTTTTAAATCTGTGCTGTGTGTCTTACTGTTTACCAGCCTAAATAACATTCTAGTAACCAAAAAGGGTAGGGCAAGAGGCGGGTGAGGGGTGTAGCTTTGTGTCTCGATTTAGCCTTTTCTTGAGGAGGCAAGTACCGAGTAGTATTCCAAGGGTGTGCCTTGGCCATGCCTGATGCATCACTCCTTCTCACACAGCTGCTGTACCTCCACATTTCACAACCCACCATTCTCTGTTTCCTCAAGCATAGTGCAGCATTAGTTAGGCACCAGTGTCATGATATATGAGTGCTTATATGTGAAGACAAGCAGTAGCAGATCAGAATCTACCGGAGTAGTAGGCAGAATGATAACGCTAGGTTAAATAACTATGCCAGTCTCTGCTTCTCCCCAAAAAGGTGGTGTGGCATTTTATTTCTACAGATTTTAAAATCTATGGAGTATGTGCTCTGTAACTATGGTAACCATAACTTACGTATTTTGGTTCTGTAATTTCTTCTTCCTTTTGGATGGTTTTGGTTATTCCTTATGTGTGAAACTACCCCGTTCCTATGCATGATAGCTAGAACAGAGGTCATTTATCATGTCAGTTAACATTTAGCTATAGAAGATTAATGATTTATTATTATTATTATTATTATTATTATTATTATTATTATTATTATCATCATCATCATAGTGTGTATTTCTTCAAAAGACAATCCTAACACTGTGCTTGTTTCATAGGGTCATAGGGACTGGGTTTGTTATAGCTTACAAGAGTTGTATGAACATCATAGTTTTCAGCTCTCCCTGATTTTGCAGAATTTCTTGATTTTGCCTAACACTGTTGGTCTGTTCCTCGTAAAAGTAGTGGTTTTCTTCTGGCAAACCACTGATTGCAGTCAGTGGAATAAAGTCAGACATATACTATATATGCCTCAGAAATGTGCACTAATGTCAAACCTGTTATTCTAGCAACTTTCTAAGTACATATTGCCAATTTTTCAAATCTGTTCCTGATTTTGGGCTTTTGTCTTCCATTAGGTTTTGGTTTTGTCCTTGATTCTTGTGCTGAGAGGCTGACAAGTCAGCTTAACACTGATTTTTTATTTTATTTTCTCTGTTTATTCTAATTTGTTTTATATTTATTGAATTAACTTACAGCAGTGCAGTGGTTAGCATTGCTGGTTCACAGTGCTTGGTTTTCTGGTTCTGCTGTTGCCTGGGGTGCCTTAAGAGTACAGTCTGAACACCCTCCCCATAACCTCATGAGTTTTCGTTGGGTTCTCTGCCTTCTTCTCATCTCAAATACATACTGTCTTCAAGTTGCATGCAGATAAGTGTGTGTGTGTGTGTGTGTGTGTGTGTGTGTGTGTGTGTGTGTGTGTGTGTGTGTGTGTGTGTGTGTGTGTGTGTGTGTGTGTGTGTGTGTGCGTGTGTGTGTGTGTGCGTGTGTGTGTGTGTGTATGTGTGTGTATGTGTGTTGGTCTTTCTGTGATTCCCTCAAACATCTTGGGATGGATAGATAGATTACATCCTATCCAGGACTGGTGCTCTGCATTATACCTTTTGAATACTGGGTGAGGTTGTGGCTGGATATGACTCTGGAGAGACTAAAGTGGGTATTTGGAAATTAATGCATATGCTAAGGTATTAAGTATATCGCCAGTAATGAGGCATACCAGAAATGTCTAAATAAGAGGGGTGTGGCCAAGGATGAACACAGGATAGCAGCAGATTTCTTCAGCTCCACCAACATAACTACACTGACAGGAAATAATTACTTTAAAATTCAACTAATGTAATAATTTTCTTTCTAAAAACGTTTGGAATACTAGTATCTTGAATAATATCTAAAAAAGAAAGACAATTTAAATAATTTTCCTGTCAGAAATCTTCTTGGAAATTTCTCTTTCATCACCTCTGTTCAGAATGAGTTCCAGTAAGGCTAGCAGTCAGGATTCCAGCATCAAGAAAGAGCTTCAGTCTTTACTATCAACTATTCAGCAACTAACAACTAAAATGGACAGACTGGATGTTAAAATTGATAACTTTATAGAAAAAAACACAAAACAAATGGATTTGTTACATCAAGACTTACAACATCAGAAAGCTCAGATTACAGGTATAGAAGAGACTCAATAATATGGACAACAGAATTCAGGAAGAAGAAATTAACATTGAATTTTTACTGAAACAGAACACACACCTTCAATCCAAACTAGATGACCTGGAAAACAGATCCAGACGCAATAATATTAGGATTTTTAGACTGCCAGAAAATATAGAAGGTAACAACATTACTTCCTTTTTAAATACTTGGCTTCCCAAAACTTTAGATCTGTCAGAAGCATTTTCTTTTGGTATTGAAAGAGCCCATAGGTCTTTATCTAATTCTAATACAAATAAAAAGTATCCTGGATCAGTTATTGTAAGATTTTTATCATCTTATGACAAGGAGATGGTATTAAAGGCTGCATGGGCTAAACCTCCTATAAAAATTAATGAGGCAACTGTGCATTTTGACAATGACTATTCTTCCTTGGTAATAACAAAAAGAAAAGTTTTTTGCCATTAATAAGAGAGCTTAAGAAAGCACAGTTCAAAACTCATCTTTTATTTCCTTCCAAACTAAAAATCTTTTTACCAGATGGCCCTAGAATTTTTGAAGACTTGGACTCTGCTTTGCTGTATATTAAAAAAAATAAAATATTAGATAAAATAGAAGATATGGAATGGGCAAGCCCTTCGCTAAAGAGGATGGCAACAGGAACTTCTTGGAAGACTTCAAAGAAGCAAAAAAGACTAAAAAACAAATTACATGTTCTATATTTCTTTGAACTCTTTAATCACAGTTACTACATTTTCAAGAAAGCCACAAATATCTTAAGGATTTATTCAAAGTTACTTTTTTGTGTGCAAAGAACTGATTTTGTTTTATAAATAATCAAACTTTCTGAGGAACAAATAACCTGTTATGAATCAACTTGTTTCTCTTTGTGATAAAGAGACCTAAGGTTAGTAATTTGATACATTTCCTTTATCTTCTTGTTTTAAATAATGGCATTCTCCTTAAACTATACATTCAGTGAGGGGTGGGGGAGGGCAGGGAGAGAGGTTTGATGGAAAATATGAAATAAGGGGAAAAATAATTTATTAGTTTTTTTAAATTATTTGTACTGTTTAAATACTGTTGCTAAATATTATACCATGACTTAATTACTTAATACATGATTTCAAATAATATGTTATGATATAATTGCAGTTAACTAGAACTAAAGCAGTTGAAAGTAATATGTCTCATGTTCTACTTTATTAAAACAAACAGCAAGTAATATATCTTTGTAAAAACAAACAGCAAGTAATATATCTTTGTAGATACTCTTTGTAGGTCCCTTTTTTTTTTTTTTTTTTTTTCTCTCTCTCTCTCTTATCTATAAAATTATATGCTTCTGATAATACTGATATGTGTATGTAATAAGATCTGTATGAGAAAATGAAATGGGGCATATAAAAATAAGTTGTGTTTATGTTAAACAACTGTAGGCTTGGTTTCACTGTCATAGAGACTGTAATGACTTGTAAAATGCTTCGAGAAGGTTTTGCACTGTTTAGATTCATTTGTATTATAAAATGAATGTCAGTCACTTGCTTTTACTAAAATTCCCACCAGAATTTTATGGGAGACAATCTGGGATGTGGGTTTCCTCTTGAATAGTGTCCTCGAGTCATTTTAAAAGCTTCATCACTCAGAATACACGCAGAGAAGCTGAAAGCAGCCATTTTGAACTTTGACCCCTGATTTCACACTGACACATCGCAGATCCAAGAAGTAAACTGTTTCAGGAAGTAGAACTGCTGTAAATGCGACTTTGTGATGAAAAACGAACTTTATGACACCTAAATGTGAGTTTTTCTTTATAATAACTTACTTATTTAAGATGTAATTTATAAAATCTGAAAGTTAAAATGATTTTAAATGACTTAATATGACATAGTAAACTAATGAGATATTTTAGAAGGCATAGAAGGTAAAACACATGTATACTTGTTTTTGAAAGCTTATATGACTGCAGCACTTTAATGTATATAAATGCTTATGATTTAAACATATGTAATGTTATAAATCATTTGCCTTGACTAACAGACAAGTACATGTATCATTATGATTATATTTTAGAAGAAATTGTCATGTGACATATTTTAAAGCTGCAGTTCAGATATATAAAAAAGAAATGGCTTTCATCACAATGATTTATGTATAACTAGGAATCAACATTGCTGTGCAGTATGTTCTTTTAACTTATGCATGAGAATAAATATTTATTTAATTGGCAATAATAAATATGAGAAGGAAGCTTTTGGTGCAAGTAACTTAAAGTTTTAAGAGCTTTTAACTGTATTACTATGGCAGAAAGTGGGAATACCCTAATATAAGTAATGTTTGAACCATAATAGCCTAAGATAATATATGTTATTGAATTCAAATGAACATAAACATATAATAAGAACTTATTCTTACAAACTTTATTAAACTACCATATAGATATTCCCTCTCTTTCTCTCTCTCTCTCTCTCTCTCTCTTCTTTGCTCCTTTATCAAGATTGTTAGAATGCTATTTTGATTATGAGTGTATTATACAGAATAGATGTACATAGCAATATTAGTTGTTTCTAAATGTTTTATATGTTTATATGAAGCTGTTATAAAATTGTTTAGCTTTGTTATAATAGATAATCAAGTTAAATGAGGTTAACTTTAGTTAATAATAGTTAGTATTGAATTAATTTGGTGGCAGCTGAGTACTGCTGCTTAGGATAGGGGATAACTTGAGTGGTATTTGCTACTCGAAGTTGGAGTTTTCAACTCCAGGCTGGGTGCAATGTTTAATCCAAACATTATTTTCACCTGATTATTGTTGTATGTATATAGTTTTGACATCCACATCACATTTTATAAACTCATTGTCACTACAAATAAAAGTAAAACTTACACAAAATTCCATAAGATTTTCATTAAATACAGCTATAATTAATGGAACACCTAAAGGAGGAGGAGACATAATAATACTTATTTTGTTAATTATTATTCTGATTATATGTTTTATATGTTCATAGAAGTTAAATGGTATCTCTAAAAGGAATTTCTTTAAACATTAATGGATTGAATAACCCATGTAAAAGGGCAAGTTTAATGAGATATATTAATTTGCATAGAACCAACTTAATATTCCTTCAAGAAACACATCTCCTAAAAAAGGATATAGATAAATTAGCCACTAATAAATATGCAGTCTTGGTTAGCTCAGAACACACACAGAAAAAAAGAGGAGTGGCTATCTTATGGAACAAAAATATGCCCATACCTAAAACTATTAAGTCTTATAAAGATGCTAAAGGAATGTTTTGTATGGTTACAATACAGATTAATGGGAAAGTATATACATTAATCAATGTATATTGGATACCAGGAATTGGCACTAATACAGTGAAACACCATCTCAATAAGATTATAGCATTTTCTATAGGAGATATTATTTTAGCAGGTGACTTTAATTGTATCCTACATGAAAAAGATACTACTACTACAGGAAAGAGGAAAATTACATCTAATGCAAAACATTTAAAGGATTTTATTAATTTATATCATTTGAATGATATTAATAATCAGATAGATTCTAAATCATTACCATACACTTTTTTCTAACAGATATAAAACTTATTCAAGAATAGATAGAGTCTTTATTTCTAACCAAATGGTAACAGACTTAATTAATTCCAAAATCATTTCATGTCCTATATCAGATCATAATTCAATTGTTTTTGAATTCATGGTAAAGAGTACTTATAATGTCCAGATCAAAAGAATACCAGCATACTTAACTCAACTAAAGGACTATAAAGATTATATAATTACAGAGGTGCAACATTTCTTAGACTTAAACACTACACCTGATGTCTCCATTGTTTACATTTGGGATGCTTTAAAATCATATTTGTATGGACAAAGTATCAGATGGTATAATAATAAAAGGAAATCCTGGGACAAAGAATTACTAGATATTTAAAGCAAATTAGACTCATATAAACATAATAATAAAGAAAATATTATGGACAAAAAAGTCATTGAGGAAATAAATAAATTAAATGAGAAATACAAAGAAATTTTAACTCATAAAGTCAAAATAACATTAGGGAAATATAAGTTTTTGTCTTACTCAATAAGTCCCAAATACTTACATAGACTTAAAAATAAAACAAAAAGGCTGAATAAACAAAATCACATCAAAGAAATTTTCTCTCAGGAAAAAGAAGAATGTTTCTAGTTTACCAGAAATATTAGATGAATTTAGAAATCACTTTCATAAAATTAATCACAATAACATTAACATGGATTCTAAAGATAAAATAAAGAAATTTATAACTACAAACATGAACAAAAAACTTAATAAACAGACTAAATTAATAGATAAAGATATTTCATATACAGAGGTTATTACACAAATAAACAAACTTAAATCAAAACAAAGCACCAGGTAATGATGGTTTTATACCAGAGATTTATAAAATTCTTCCTAAAAGTACTTACTCATTAATACATAGGGTTTTTATTTCAGCTCAAAATGAGTTAACAACCCCCCCCCATCCTGGCAATACACATTTATTTCACCAATTTTAAAACCCAATAAAGACCCAACCAGGTGCACTTCATATAGACCTATTTCATTACTTAATGTTGACTATAAAATGTTTATGAGTATTTTTGCTGACAGATTAAAGACAATCATTCCAGGTATAATACATATAGATCAGACAGGCTTTATTATAAATAGAAATACTTTTGATAATATAAGAAGAACTTTAACGTTAATTGATTATGCAAACAGGAAAAAGAAAGACTTAACACTTATTAGTCTTGATATAAGTTCAGCATTTGACTCAGTAAGTTGGGACTACTTGTTTATCTTATTGAAGTGTACAAATTTCTCTGATGCATTTGTGAATCTAATTGAACATCTATATAAAGGAGCATTGGCTTACATTAAGATAGGAACATATGTCTCACAAAAAATACCCATATTAAAAGCTACAAAACAAGGGTGTCCACTCTCTCCACTATTATTTACTTTAATAATGGAGCCTTGGGCTAATTTGATTAGAAACAGCACTGATATAGTAGGATTTGATATAGATGAAAATACAATATCTAAAATTCAACTTTTTGCAGATGATGTTCTAATTACATCAGCAGGAACTAACTCTTCTATGCAGTCATTATTTGATAAAATGACAGATTTTAAAAATATCTCTGGTTTGATATTTAATGAAGAATAAACTAAAATATTACCTATATACACACGAAAAAATGTCCTCACTAATGATTTTCACAAATATATACCCAGGTCAGGTCAGATAACTTACTTAGGTATAATATTAACTAAAGATATTAAATCTATTATACATAATAATTATAGTAACTGTCTTCATAATATACAAAATCTTTTCAATAGCTGGAACAATATGTTTTTTACCATGGAAGAGAGACTCACAATTATTAAAATGATAATATTCCCTAAGATATTATATTTAATACAATCAATAATACTCCCACCTACAAAAATAATTATTAAGAAATTGAATTCACTAATGTTAAATTTCTTATGGGCACCTAATAGACCTAGGATTGCATTAAAGAAACATACTAATAGCTGGTCTCAAGGGGGCATTTCATTCCCAGACTTTAATTTATATACTATCTCTTCTATTATAAAAGTTATTACTTTGTTAATAGATCAGTCATATGTTGCAAAATGGAAAGATTATTAGGAACTAATTAGCATTCACTTCATGAAAAGCTCCTTAATACATAAAAATACTATTGTAAATAACCACGTTATGGTTATTGAAGGAATTTTGTATTTTATCTATTACACCAAAATATCTAGCTAGTTACCCATTAAATATTATTATTAGATATCGTAATTTTATATTTATGCATCCTAAGTATAAGGAATGGAATTTTATCCTATTCCCTATAATGTATACACAAGGTATTCTTTTATCAACCACCTCTGAAAGAATTCTTTTAGTCACAGAGAATGATTTAAAGTATTGGTATCAGTTGCTGTCTGACAACAAAGTAAAAAATTTAGACTTCTTAAAACAAGAATTTGATTTCAGAGAAACATGTTGGTTAGAAATTCAGACTCTTAGACAACATCTTATTAATAAACTTGATTTAATGTCTTTAACAATTAAAGAATCTGTCCTAATTCTGATTGATTACTTGATATTAAATTTACAACATAGGGTTTCTGATAAAGGTAAGCTCTCACACATACATAAAATTATTAGAGAAGAAACTCATTACAGTTCAGATACTTATTGGAATTATTTTATTTCCATTAATGGTGAATCACCAAAACAACAAGATAAACAATATATATTGGAATCTGCTTATAAAACTACTTCTTCCATTAATTGGAGACGTTTTACTTGGAAATTTTTACATAGATCTTTCTATACACCTTTAATGATGAATAAAATAAATAATAAAGACAACTTATGTAAGAGATGTAATGTAGAAATAAATGCTGATTGGGCACATATGTTTTATGACTGTATAAAATTGAAGGAATATTGGATGTTAATCAATGATTTTTGCAGGCTCTTTTCACACATAATTTTATTGTCTCTAAATCACTTATATTATTTAACACTCCTGTTCCTAAAAGTGTTAAAAAAGTTAAACTTCCCATGTTATGGTCTATTCTAGCAGTGGCTAGAAAAATAATAACCAGAAACTGGATTTCAGATACTCCTCCTTCATTTAATGAATTTAAAAATGTTATGACTGAAGTGTGTCATATGGAATTAATGACAATAAAGTCAAGAACTACTAGAAAAACGTCTTACTATACTATATGGGATACTTTACAAAACCTGTTAAAAAAATCTTAGTTTCATTAGTAAGATATTACAGTTTAATCAATTGATTTGATTTGTAGTGGATGTCTCTGTAAATATTTTGGTTGTTTTATTAAATGTTATAACCATTTACATTTTAATTGCTTGTATAAGATTGTTATGATATTTATTTTGTATGTTAAAAACAATAAACTTGTTTTTAAAAAAAAAAATGTCTAAATAACTTGTATATAGTAGTTACAATAGCAGTAGCATTTAAGCACAGGGACATTATCATATCTCACCAATCAAAACTTACTTTGTTTCTTGTAAAATTATTGTGGCAATAAATACTTTTTAAAAGTTGTATTCAAAGGAATAATGCACCCTGCATTACAAGAAGATCTGATAATGCTTTGAAATGTTATTGGTCTAACTAAAATCATTTGCATGACTTGTAAATGTGATTTTTATTTTTGTAAAGTGGTTACGGTATTGCAGATTATAAAATAAAGGTTTTAGATCTGAGAAGTGTGTCTTATTGAATTTTAGAGATGTTCTACCATGCTCCATGGCAATGGCACATTTTGTGCAGTGGGAAAATAGGGTGTTTCACATTTTGTCCATTTGTCACACATTGTTAGTGTCTGTGTTCCACACTAGCATCTTAAGAAGTTGAGACCTATGCTTGCCACAGTGTAATGTATGACATTGTAATGCAGTAATGTGTGTTACTGATGAATGTATTCTATATGTATTCATTATGTAAAATTTCTATTTTTCTGTTAGAGCTTTTCTCCTCGGGCCTCCACTGAAAACGGGCAATTGTAGCCCAGTCGGACAAACCTGGTCAACAAATGTAAAATAAATAAATGAATTAATAAAATAAATATTGCCAATGATTTGAGAGGGGTTGACCTTGTTAATAAGACAGAATATGCTGAAATGGGATGGAGCATTGCAATGCAAACTGATAAGAAATCCATTTTAAATGATGTTGTACCTTTAAAACCAGCACTAAAGTTACATGGTTGGTTTTTTTGATTTATTAGTTTTCATATACATTGTGGTGTGATTTACTGTGTTTTATAGTCTGATGAAGTAACAGTGGGTGTGAAAGTGTTTACTGATCATTAAAGTTTTATTGTTTTTAAGTCGTGTTGGTTAATCTTTTCATTTTTTTTAATTGCTCAGCAATGCAGGGCACATCATTCCATGAACACAAACACAGTTTCACTTTGAGTATTGCTGACATGGTAAAAGTTTGGAACCATCATTTATTAGCTTTCACATTTGCAAGAGTTTATGTCAATGGCATAGTTATTCGGCCACTGTGTTATTTGACAGTTACGGAGACTGTAGAAGCAGTTTCCTGAAAGCAAACACACATAGCTCTCAACCTTCCATATCCAAAATGAGGAACACTAGCCCTCATAATGTGGTACAAATGGGCAATATGTGGAACACATACTAATGGCTTACTAACAACTTCAACTAGGAAGGTCATAGGATGATTAAAATATGCTGGTTTTACTTATAAAGATTTTTTTAATGAATTAATATGATTCATATCTATTTCTAATGGATTTCACTTACAAAAATTCCTAACACTGAATGTATGACAGAGTTTTTCAATGTGGAACTTTGAGGAACTTCGAGGAACTTGAACTTTTTAAGACCCCAAATGAGGTACATTCCTCGTAATGAGGCACACTAGAGAGGTATTCAACAGTATCTATTTGGCAGATATAACTGTTATAATTAATTCAATACTCCCTCTCACAATTCTTAAATGTGGTGTGGATTCCTCTATCTTGAATATTGAATTAATATACTGATGTATTTATTGGGCTGTCTCTGAGTCCCATATATGCCTCAATCTAACTTTAGTGTCTGTCTACCTATCTGACTATCCATCTATACAGTTGCCTATGTATCTGTCTATTTGTCCATCTGTCGATCTACATAAAATAATGTGAGCCACATGCAGAAAAATGTATCTGTCTAACTTTCTATGTGTCTAGCTACTTATCAATCTAATTAATAAAACAATATAATGCATGACTATAAAGCTAAGAATAACAGCCACCAAGCAAAAGTGTAATATGTCAGTCTATGCAAGTGCACAGAAAAAATGCAAAGACAGCAGAACAAAACACTGATATTCTGGACCAGAGGTTATGTTAGGGCCATTGTTTTCCACTATAGAACAAGTTGCTGCAGTTTCCATTACTTAGAAGGATAACATCAAAAAAAGCAATACTAGTTTCTGATATGTTTCCCTATGTCATAGGATTGTTCTGTGAGGGAGAACACTAAATGCACTACAGGATATTACCTATAAGATAACAAACTTGCAAATATTCCAGAAGACACATAATTAGGTCCCGATAAAGTATGCAAAGAATAAGACTAGAAGAATGGAGTGGGAAGATGAGCATAAGACAGAAAGATAAGCAATGGCAAAAGTGTAATGTAGCAGTGAACAGATAAGTGGAGAAAGGATATCAGAAGTAATGGAGTCGTGGAGGGGAAGTACATTCCGTGTATTGGATTTTGACACAGATTGTTTTCTGGAAGAAGTTGTGGACAGTCATTCCGCAGCCCTGCTTATGCTCATTGTTAGCCAGTTAAAAAGCATAGTACTGGAGGTGATAAGTTATAGAACTAGTGAGTCTGGAAGGTGTCATCTTGTAAGAGACTGAGAACCTCAAAGCGATGACCAAATGGAGGCTGAGCCCAGTAGTTGTAATGTGTGTGATAGCTGACAGAAGAATGTGGGAGATACCCAGCCATTATTGATGTACCTTCACACTCAGTTTGATGAAAGGTTTAACAGCTGAGCAAATTGACATATTTGGTCTTCCAGATGAGAAAGCAGCAGGTAAAAGGTATTTGGGGCACTGGAAATCAAATATGTTTTTGTACTTGTACAGCTGAAATGTCCAAGGATAACGTAATGGAAAAATAAAGAATGGAGATAATTATTTTGCATATGGTTTTAACCCATGAATAGATAACTGCTACAAGAACCTGTGTCAGTGATAGCTTACCACAGATAATTGAAAGGATCTTTGTTTAAAATGGGGTTTGGGGTATGACCAAAATGTATTGAAAATTGAAGCAATCAAAAGAGACTTCCAACAGAAAATCTTAAGGATGCATCGCTGACAGTTGTTAATGAAAGGCTTCCTTATGACTGGACAGTCAAGACAGTCTATGAGCAGAGAGGCATCCAGTAAATAAATGGCTTACTACACTGCTAGGGCTATAATATAAAAGGTACAATAGGACATTGAGAGATTCTTTGCAATAGCAGAGGACAGTACCTGTTGTTGCATTTTTTTAACCCACTGTGAAATTAGATGATAGCAACAAAGCCTGAAATGATATTATATGAACAGTTGGTATGGCATAGAACACACCAGAGCAAGGAAACAATGTGCTGTGACTTGTAGCTGGGAGAAGAGGATGAACAACCTTTATTTCTGGCAATACAGGGGAATGTGCAGCAGAGGCCATAATTCACATTGCTAGAATAAAGACCAGAATCTGTAGGAGAAACAACTAGTCATCACCAACATGTTGCAATGGGAATTTCACAAAAAAAAAAAAAAGGGTGATATGGGATCAGGAAATAACCTGCATGAGACCACACTTGACTATATAGAACTTGTTTTGCAATTAAGGATGAACACTACAATAGAGCCTTGTTTGAAGGACAAAAAATGACTAATTATGTATTAAATAGTTTATTCATTTGCATATTTTGACAGTTATATGCTTTTAATATGAGATGGGTTGTTTACTTTTTTATTTAGTTGACATTCAGTCTAAAGTTTGTAGTTTTCCAGCTAATTATTGTAGATAGTGAATATTAGGAGAAAGCATCATGGACTATTTAAGCAATAACCCCCTTCTGGGTGTGGGTAATGCTGGATTTACCCACGGTTGGTGTGGTTTGGTCATGAGGGAGAAGCCCGAGTGGCCAAACAAAGACAACAGTGGGTAAATCCAGCATTACCCACACCCAGAAGTGGGTTATTGCTATTATACAATGACATTATTTAAGAAAAAAAATACTTATTTTTCTTAAATAATGGCATTGTATAATGCCTCTGTGCTGCCCTTCCGCAGCTGTCTGGTATTCTGTGGCAGTTTTGATGCAATGCACATGCTTATGTTTACGCAGTACATCAGAGCTGTGGGTGGAAGCAACGGAGAAAGCAAGATCTCTGTTGCTTTTTACAAAGTGTCTTGCTAAGTTAAAGAAGTTTAACATAGTGAGACAGCTTTAAAAAAAGCAACGGAGAAAGGAAGATCTCTGTTACTTTTTTTAAAGCTGTCTCGCTATGTTAAACTCCTTTAACATAGCAAGACAGTTTCTAAAAAGCAACGGAGATCTTGTGTTCTCCATTGCTGTAAAAAAAAAAAAAAGACTTTTACTAATGGAAAAATTCCGGGTGACCGGACCTTTTTCCATTAGTATAAGTCTGATTTACAACATGCACACTGACCAATCAGCATGTATGTTTTGGAATATTAATGGAGGGTCATTGTATAATACACATTTTAACATTCTTTGTGTGTATTTCACCAGGTAATTCTTGCTTTCATTTAGTGTTCTAGCGTGACAAAGATGCCTGTCTTTTTTCAGGGGAAGCTGGTAAATAGGATACGAAAGGACATAAAGGATATACACTAAGGCCATTGTTGAAGAATGGAATCTGGAGACATGGCAGTAGTGAAATACACAGGAAAGCAGAGAGATAAATTGATTCCAAGTGCTACCATGCCAGGACTGTTGGCAAGGGGACTACAGTAATGGCAAGTTTTGAGAAGCAAAAAATACTTTCCCAGCAAATGAGTGATTAAGAGTAAAATAAAAGGATAAGAATGATGTAATGATGGGAAGCAGTAAGAATCGGATCAGAGCACCTACAACCTGTGGCTGAATGTTAGCTCATTGAACTGAAACTATCAAATGGCACTGTCAACAAATACTGTGGGTAACTGTATATCATGAACAACAAGCAGTGAGCTTTCACTTGTAAGTCGCTGGCTTGAATTTAGGGCAGCTATGCAAAAAGTGAAAGATACTTGTGTATGCTATCAGCTACCTCTTTTTTAAACCACTTGTTTGATTTCAGGGCTAGAATATTAAAGGAAAAGTCCGGTGAGAGTGAAGACATGGCCTCCTGCAAAAAATGTTTTCATTTTTTGCTTCTAATAATTTTCATTTCAGGAGATTTGTGTGTACGATTTCTGGCCAGTTTCTTCTAGTGTATATTCATTTTTTTGTGATTAGATGACTTGGTATGTCATCTTTCAGTAGCCATGATGTGATTTGCTGGCATCCAACCACATAAATTGCAGTTACTTATGCAAGAAAAACTTACTGTCAGGACTTTGTATTGTTTTTCAAGGATATTCTCTTCAGAAAATGTGATGCCTCCCCCTTTTTCGAGAAGTATTCAGAGTCATGGAAATGTCAGAATAGTGGCAGGATGAAGTGTAGGTCTTGGGTGCGTAGAACATGCACAGAGCTTCAAACAGACAATTGATCATTGAGGAAAAAGGCAGAGCATAGTTGACAGGGATACAGTCATTGGCATCATCTTCAGAAAATAAATTGGTATAATGGGAATGAGGTCCACATTTTTGTGGAATTTATGAAGAATAGTTCTTATCCGCGGTAGTGGTGCTGCGGTAGTGTTGTCACCTCACAGCAAGACGTTGTTGCGTTTGATTCTCAGCTAGAGCGTCTTCTGTGTGGAGGCATGCGTGAATGTGCGTCCCTTCATTGAAGGTTGTGCATCAGGGCTGGTAACTCGGCACGTAAAAATCCACTACCAAACATTAGCGGACCAGAGTTCCGCTGTGGCGACCCCTAACCGGGATAAGCCAAAAGACACAACAACATGAAGAACAGTTCTTAATGACTAGGATGGAACTAGCATCATGACTGTGCAGTCGCATTTCCTTTAAAGAAAGTGGCTTGTTAACTAGGAATTGAAGTGACAGGTCACGGTACATATTTATTTAGGAAATTGAATCATAATCATCCTAGCTGCAAAAGACTAATAAAACACAACATAAAAGTGATGGTGAAATGAAAAATAAAACATGAAGTGAACACATTTGGTTATTTATACAAAAGACATTAAGATGTATGACAATACACAGGAAATCTTCTTTTGTCCCTAGTTGGTGGCTGGTGAAGGTGGTTGACCCCGTAGTTGGTACACTGCTGTAGGTGCTGCTGAATTCTGGATTTCCTTCATGATGCTTTTCCAAGTTGTTTGTCCATGGCAAGGTTCCCGGCATCCTGTTGGCCAAGTCCCTGGCTTCTCAGGTCTTCTTCAACCTATTTAGCCCACATTTTCTTTGATGCAGATTTCTGAACTCTCCAGTTTGCAGAGGGCTTTCTTCAATAATAGTCTGTATGGCAAGTGGTGGGTTTCCATCCTGCACACATGTCCAAACCAGTGCAGCCTCCTGTTCTGGATCTGTTCAATGATTGTTGACTGTTGATCATATCCTGTCTGGATGCTCTCATTTCTAATGTGGCTATGAATTGAGATTCTGAGATTCCCAACATTTGGTACATGCATCTCATTTGGAAAAACTCAAGCTTGTTCAGGTCTGTCTAGAGGAGGATCCGCATTTCTGATCCCTAAAGGTGAATTGGTAAGATCAGTGCCCAGAAAAGGTTAATCTTGGTCATCATACAGATGTTTATCCTCTTCCATAGCCACCACTTGAGCAAGGCAAATGCTGCTGAGGCTTGTCCAATCCTGCTGTGGACTTCTGCTGTTGATGCCACTTTCTTCTCCTGGACCCGCAAACCCAGATTCTTGAACTCCTGCGATTGTTCAATCTTAACTCCTTCGAGGTGGATGGTGGCTTGTGATCCCTCAGTCGCCATCACTTTAGTCTTGTCCATGTTTATCCATAGGCAATATGATTGGGTGATGTGTACACTGTCGAAGAGGATATCTGTTGCTGTAGCATCACTGTATGCCAAAATAGTGCTGTCCTCAGTGAACAACCAGTCAGTCACAGAATGGCAGTTATTGTACTGTACTCTGCTCCTGCTGTCAAGTACTCTCATCATGATGGTATCTACCATTATGTTGAACAGCACTGGAGAGACCACATCCTCTTGATGGACCCCAGTCAGGATGGTAAGCTCTTCAGACATTTTTTTCCGAATGTGCACCTGGCCAGATGAACCATTATATGACATTTGAAGGCGCCTAATGATTTTCTTCGGCACATGCTCAAGTCTTCAGTGTCTTCCATAGGGCAGGCCAGTGGATGCAGTCAAATGCAGACTAGAAATTGATAAAGACAATAACTCTACATTGTCCACACCTGATTTGTGAAAATTTGATTGCAGCATCATCTGTTTGGTCTGAATCCGGTCTGTTATTCCCTGCTGGTTTGCTCACATTGTTTCTGCAGGCTGGATTGTAAGATATTCATAAAGACTTTGCCAGGCTGATGCTGCAGTAGTTCTTGCATTCCCTGTTGACCCCCTTCTTGTGTATGGGTATAGTGATGGCCTTCTTTCATGTGGATGGTGTCTGTTCTGTAACCCATAACAGCTCGATCAGCGCATGGAGATGGTGGAGAAAGATATCGCCACCATCCCTGACTGCTTCTGCAGTGATATGAGCTACTCCTGGTGCCTTGCCATTTCTCAGTGTTCTGATAGCTGATTTTACCATATAGATCATTGGCTTTGCATCATTCATTTGCTCCTCAAGGATATCGATGGGTGGTGGATCAACCATTGGTCCATGAAGTAGCTCATAGTTGTAAAGCTTTTCAAAGAACTTTTAGGTGTTCAAAAGGTGAGTACATGAATGTCCCATCTATTTTTTGATGTTGGAGCTAATGAGGTTGGTCTCTCAACTCAGTCATTTGAGGGTGCTATACTCATGTTTGGATGTTACCTCCTCAAGGTTGTCTGGCACCTGGCTCCAATGTGCTTCCCTTTCTGCTTTGAGCCTCTGGTGAATTTCTCAACTGAGCTGTTGGTATCATGTGTAGTTGACCAGCTTTGCCCTGAATCCATTGGGCTATGACATCCAGGCACCCATCAGGTATCCTCAGCTGTGTTCAGCGGCAGATGGGTGGGCATACCAATTCTTCACATTCCATGCTGGAGTTTGATATCTGCTTTTCTGCCTCATCCATGTCCTCCTTCTGTTTGTGGGTGGGGGCCATCAGTTTCTTCCAGTACATCCTGGCTGGTGGAGGTGACTTGCACTTTGCACACTGTAAGCAAAACTGCACCATGGCACAGACGAGGTAATGATCAGATCCACAGTCAGGTCCTCTCATAGCATGGAGATCCTTGAGTGATGAACAAAAGTGGGAGGTGACCAGGACATAGTCTAATATGGCTGAGTCCTCACTGGACGGATTTTGATATGTGAGCAGGTGTTTGCGTGGATTTTGGAAATGGCTATTTGCCACCATGAGATTGTTTGATGCAGCATAGGAAAGAAGGTGCAGGCCATTATCATTCATGTTCCCATGACCAAATCTACCTATCGTTCCTTCCCAATTGGACCTGTCCTCACCTAAGTGGGAGTTGAAGTCTCCCACTAAGATGATCATCAAGGTTTGTGGGATCAAATCCAGTGTGTATTGCAGCTGGTTGTAGAAGTTATCCTTGGCTGGGTCTGGACTCATCTTGGTTGGTGCGTAGATGGACAGAATGTGGGTCTTGACAGTACCATTGACTGTTAGCACTGCCTGGTGGTTTGATATTAGTTAGAAAGTGATTATGCTTCTTTCAGCTCAGCTATGCAGGAAGTACACACAGTTAAAAATAATAATATGTAAAAATGTATGTTGCTGATTCAGCTTGCTAATGACTCTCCTTTAGTCTTCTCATGTCATGTAAGGTCCTACATGGTGCGTTTCAAGACGGCATAACTTCATCTTTACTAGCTCCAAGGAAGACAGAGGTCAATTTGGGAAAGATGAAGAACCAGTCCAAGTTATCCCAGAATTATATGCTTCCCTATGAATGACTGATACACAACCACTCAAAATACAATGCCCAATAAGAGTTCAGTGAGAACTCAAGTTACCTAAAAAAGATGCATAAATATCTTTTATAGTGAGGCTAACTCACATCCACCAACTGACATGCATTAATTCTACAACATAATATGGCAACATATCTCTAAGAAAAGGAAAGGCACTTCCAATAAAGCACACCGGAATCCTGCACAGCCAATATTCTCAAAGAGCCTACAAATCCAAAATTTCATTTATGGGGAAATGTAAATTTAATAAGTTACATTCATGCAGTTAGAACCATTTTGTTGTCAAACATATGTAAGGAAACCAGACTATGCTTCATATATAGTGACATTTGTTTAGCATTAGTAAAGATATTCTAAATGTAACACCTTTGAAAGCTTGAGAAGATATGCAGTGAAAGCTGGGGTAGGCTTGAAATAGATCAATGAGGGAAATCGCACCAGGCATGAAGAAAACTGGCAAGATGTGCACGGAAAATAAAAATCAAGAATATTAATATAAGATCGAGCACATAAAGAATAGGGTATTAGCATGCTCTGGATTCAAAGGTCCCAGTGACAAAAGGAAGGCAGTGGTTCACAGATGGATGAAGAGATAAAACTTAATCATGTGACATGAAACCTAACAGGATTAATCAAGTTTGTGAGACATGGCCTGTGCAAAATACAGCATAATAAACTGATGGGAGTTACAATGACAGCATACAAAAAGAGGGCCTGTGAGACAAGATAAGAAGCGTGGGTGTCAAATCATAGCACTTATGATTACAGTACATGAGTATGTTAATGACGTCGAACCAATCTAGTAAAGAGTGCAGTACTATAAATAAAGATGATCAAAACAAATGATGGCTGGGTTGTTACTGAATGTTTTTTGCTCAACAAGAAGCAATGGCAAAGTTATGGTTTGATCTCCCTTAATTCCAAAAAAAATGAAAAAAAATCTGTCATTGAGAGCATTCAAGAAAAATGAAAATGCCCATGCTATCATGCTACATAGAGTGGTTTAATAAAGTCTGTATAATCTTATTAACTTCATGAATAATATGTTTCACATTTTCCTAGGCATAGTGTTATCTTTTACAAATCTCAACAGGAAAACTTACGGTCTGTGTTTTACACTTGCAGTATGTGTCAATATCCCCTGAAACAGAATGAATATTTTTTTAAATAGTGTTGCAACATTACAGTCAAGTACCAAATAATCGTGTTATTATCAAATCAGACTAAACTGAAAGTTTTCCAAGTGTACTCTTTTTCTATATTCCCATATTTTGCATGACAGAGCATATCAGAAAATTCCAGTAAATTACTTAAAATGCCCCAGTGACTTGACTTTTTATTTTAATTATATGCACTTGTTAACCACGTAAGCCCACTGGACATGTGTCCCCTTTTTAGGAGCAAATAGGAGCACTCCCTTATTAAGTAACTTGCTCAGTGCTATTGGGGAAAAGCACTTTAACTGCTCAGAACCATAATACTCTGCAGTAACTTCCAGATACACGCAGCCAGCTTTTCTGCCTTCAGTCTCTACATGTTTTGTCTTTTTTCAGATTAATACAATTTATGTCAATCCACTTGATCTCCTCTTTCTCATCAGTGAATATTGATGATTCTTCTGTTACAGTTCCAGCATTTTAAACAGGGTATGCATGCTCTTATATTACCACACACAGCTATACAATTTGTTAGATAGATTGGAGGTCCATTCAATACCTGTGTGACCTATATAAGCAGTAAAACACTATAAAGAGTGTTGTTAGGGGTGAGCAAATATGAGGAAAAGTCTATTGCTTAATTTTTCCTAAGCAATATTATTATATGGTACAAGATAATGGATTGTGATATACTATTAATGAATGACTCATTTTTAATAATGGTCATAATGCAGATATTTTATGTAGATGAGACAGATACAGTGAAAGTCTGTTATGTTATCCTTGCTAAACTTGTTCAGTAGTTAATTAGAATTTCCAGAGTTACATAGCAGTTATATGATGCTGTAAAATGCTTCGAGAAATTCTCCAATGTTTCAATGTCAGACTCATTGCAATTGTAACATATGTGCCTTATGATGTATTAACACTGTTCCTTAAAATAAAAATAAATCTTCAAGTGCTGCAGGAAACAATTTTACACTTGTTAGTGAAATTTGTAATTGTTTTCATCCACTTGTACTAAACAGTGCACTTCTCTCTACTTTATTTGAGTTCAGCTAATATGCAATTGACCAATGTAAGAAACATTTTCTGTGAACAGCTTTGTAAAATACAACTGACTCATATTATTCTCATATACAAATATGTAGCTGACTGGTCAGCACAACTATACTTTCATTCCACACTACTGCAGTTCAAATTTATTTTACTGTTTCATTTCTGCCCAAGCCCTCATCATCCAAATGTATTTTCATGATAGTCTATCTTCTCACTCCAAGTGCAAAAAATAAATAAACTCACTATGCTGAAGAAAAGACTTCATCACACAGTTTTTATTATAGAGAGTTACTTTTTTGAAATTAATGCTGGAGGTGGAATGAAAGCTTCATAACAAAAAGTAATAACATCTGTATAGCACTTCCCTTTTTTGCACCCTCTCATTTCAACACTAAGGGATATCAGAGATATTTAGCTCATGGGAACAGACAGCAGAACTAAATTGCTTTAGTATGGTTTCATTATTTCTGCATGTCTCATTTTAAAGCACCCTGCTCCTTTGAAAAATTTATTTGCGGCAGTAAACAATACTTCCAGCATTATCTGTTACAGCTATAAAAGGCCCAGTGAATATGTGTAACAGAATAACAAAAAAGTGATAAAACAATGGTTGAAGTACATAAATGTAATATTTAAGCCTGAGAAATTCAGTAATTAAAATGTGCAATAACACAGCCCTGCACATCAGTAAACATAAATGTGCCTAAAGGGAAATTATATATGCACATTTTATGTACACAATATGTACTATGTGGTACACTAAGGTTGAAGAATTTAATTTCTAAGGAATTAAGCAGCTGAGCAGACAGTTATCTCCCTTAACTTGTTAAGTATTATTGCTAGTCTGATTTTTTCTGTTCATTGTTATATTTTCACAGTCATTTTGGTCTTCCTTTTCAGCTTCTTTGCTGTATGCTCTTCTTTATCATCTCTTATTTTATTTTTGTTTTGTCTTCTCAATACAAACAGTATTTTCTTTCTTTCTCAATGTATTCCATTTCTACTTATCCTCTGTAAACAGCTTTAAAAAAAAAGTTATTTATACCAAATCCCATTATACTGCAGCATCTTTTTTGACGCTGTATGGATTCATATTCCAAGGAAAGCAGAGTTCCACTACATTAGCAAACTGACTTTTTGCTCTTACTGTGTAATGATCTCATGTTATGTCATTTGATGCAATGCTTTATGTGCATGTATATGATGTAGCTTAATTAATTTATTAATTCCAATATCTTTATGTTTCAAAAAGGCAGAAATTCATGCACCCAGTTCTAGAGAGGCTAATTCCTTTCTAGTGGTAAGCACAGCACTGACATATCTAATCTTCATGGCTGTGGATTCCCTGGTGTATCAATATTCTGTGCATTTGCTTTATCATTAAAGATAAATCTGTAAATTTTTAGGGTGATATTTAACTCAAATACCCACTTAAAACTACTTTACTGCATTGTCTCCTGGGGAACTATGGCATGAGATATTAGGGAAGACATTGCATGTGATAGTCGTTAATGTTTCCATTGTTCACTTTTCTGCAGTCCAGCTGAGTGCTGAACAGATCACCACTGCTGGAAAGTCACTACCAACTTGTAATGGATGTTAAACTTAGAAAAGAGGCAGAAAGTCACTGTTGAATGTGAGCCACTTTCTCCCACATCTGTGAATCTGAGCTACAGCTGTCAGGTATTAAGGACTGCTCTTATGCTCCTACATGGGGGCAGAGAAGGGCTTGCCACCTACAAATAACTGTACTAGTGTTTTGTGTCCTTTGGAGCACCAGTAATTTGAATAGCAACCTCCAAAGTACTTATGAATATTGAGGTCAAATAATGTGTGGATTAAAGGAGATTTAATTATTCATAGTGAACTCACACAGAAAATTAAAATAGCCAATTATGGGTAGATGTACAAGAGGGCATGCTAGTACAATGAAGTACTGATGTAGTTACTAAATGATCTCTTTTTGGTGCTCTCTCTCTCTCTCTCTCTCTATATATATATATATATATATATATATATATATATATATATATATATATATATATATATATATATATATATATATATATATATATAAAGAGAGAGAGAGAGCATGAAAAAGAGATCATTTAGTAACTACATCAGTACTTCATTGTACTGGCATGTCCTCCTGTACATCTACCCATAATTGGCTATTTTAATTTTATGAATTTCCCAAGGGAAATACAACTCACTCCATGTCACTGGAGAGAAAGTGATCAATGCTCACAAACTACATTTATTACAACACAGGAATAATCTGGTCTTCTTCAAAGTACTTATTTCACTGATATAATTGCATCTAATGAAATTTAATTATAATGTCAGTTTGCTGAAGTCCAAATGGAAAAAGAGTGTAAAATATTTTTATAGGCTTTGTTAACCATGCATAATGTTTTATTAAATATTTTGTCCTGTGGAATAAATAAAATATTCAGAATGAGGTCATCTGTATAAGAAGGCAAAGCAGAAAGGAATAAATAAAAGTAAAACATAATGGCAATGCACAGTAGAATGGCGATATTTTTTGGAATGTTCACAAAATATTGCCTGCACTTAGAAATGGGTTTTATCATCAGTAAAAGTCTAAATATTTTAGATGATTTATGTCTGACTTGGATATTAAACTGCAGCAAGTTCAACTTATTGACATGAATGCATTCACCACTTCCCCCCAAATAAGCAGACATTTCAATCCATTAAATTTTGATATTGCTAAATGCTGGTTCCTGTTGGCTACTGAGTAGATACTGTGTCTGCAGTGAAGAAATCATATGTTATCTACAAAGACACCATGAGAAAGAAAGCATTTAGCAAAGTCAAGTAACCCCAATATTTCAAAGTCATTTAGACAGTTCAAAGCAGATCTAAATTTTAACCTTTGTACTGGGTTACGTCCTTACCTGATAACAATATCTCTTCTTCAATTACTAAGACTTCTCATACTTTCAGTATTTCTTAAACGTCTTTATCATAAGATTATATCTTCCCTATCATCATTCAGATAAAGACTAAACATTTCATTGGTATAGTTAAAGTATCACTGTAATAATTATCCTAAATAATGGAAGTAAAATAACTTACAATGAAACAAAAAGGGACAAAGCATGTCATCGTCCATTACCCCTGGCATTATTGAATCAGATCCAAAGCCTGCGACTAGGCTAATATAAATGATGCCAGAGCACACCATCAGTCCTTTATTACTTTGTGTCACAGACATTGCTGACAGTATCACATGTTTCTGTGGCTAGATTTGTTTTTTGTAAGTGCATGCTAGCATTAAAAATCTTGGCAAGAAAAACATCTAGGTCATGGCATTATTGGCAGAGTGCACTGCTAACAGAGTCAGCTATAAATTCTTTTCTTTAATGTCAGTCAGAGGAAAGGAACTAACATGGGCCAGGTATTTTAGTTTGTGGGGATTTGTTAATTTCATTCATAGTAAACAGTAATAATCAGTCATCTTTTTTGCAATAAAAGTATGTAGTATTTGACTCCTTATGAACAGGGTTTGATTATTAGCACAGTTGTGAATGTGATGTGGCCCCGGAGTAGATGGACATGAGTTGCAGCAATCAGCTCACATCCTTGTGCGGGGAAAGCAGCTCTTGTCTGAATTGACTGCCACCTATGGAAAGCAGTATGTATTGCAGATGTGGAAAATGACCTACTGAACATGCATTGACCAATGAATGGGAAAGCATGTCTAATTAGGTACTCAAAACTCCTCCAGGTCAGTAACATCAGTGAAGCTTAAGCATGCCACCAGAAGGAGAAAGAGGTACTATAGGATAGCTGTATATCAGTAAAAAAGCCCTGATGCATGTCTGTATGACTAGCTCTTTCCCTATCGGAATGATTATCTGTAGTCCTTTCTTTTACACTGAGGAAATATGAGCCAAATTGGTTGGGGGGGTATGGTTGGCAGGCATTGGGGATTTGGAAAAAAAAGAAAGAAATAATAAAATGTAATAAGTGCTTGAAATTTAAGGAACACCATGACAGCAAATAGGGCAGTAAATAAAGGTTGCTGATACTTTATCCATTATTAAAATGAGTAGTCTCTGTGTGTGGAGGTATTTGTGGGAAAATAAGCTAAAGTATATCCCTATGGACAGAATTCCATTCACTTAATCACAATCAATTCTGGAATTGGCTTCCATTCAGAAACACTTACCTCTTGGAGTGGGGCTTAACAGTTTTTTTGTCTAAAAACAGTTGCACATTCCAAAATAGTAAGTCATCTAGGCTTACAGGTGTTGCTGGAGTATATTTCTACAATAGTTCAAGTATGTTTGAACTGGAAACTACCGATAAAAAAATGCTAAGACAAGCATGCATTTCCTACATGTAAAAGGTATACTAACATATGTATATACGAGTCCATTATGAAGGCTCAAAATGACTAAATACCAAACAGAAAAAACTTTTCAAACATTCATAATAGTGAAACTCCTAAACACCAAAATGACAAAACATCACAAGAGGAACGCAATTTCCATTTGCAATGTTTACACTGAAAGCCTTGCATAGCACTAAGTCCTAATTAGTCTGAACAGGGATAGTGTTACACAGAGATAGGGGTAGGGTTAGGGCTAGCAGGCATTACAAAGGCGGGCGCTAACTAATTACAACTATAATCCTAGCCTGCAAACATATGAATGCACACTCCTATCGATACTACAAAACTGCTTATTTCTTTTGACAAAACAGATACTCATCACACACATTTGACAATTTAAACATTCAACAAAGTATCCTGCCCTGCTATGACTTGAACAAAACCTTACTTGAACTGCAAGGAACCTATAAACATTTGGGTGACAATGAATATCTTGAGTGTGTGTAATGTTTACAGCTATCTAGCTGAATGAACATTTTTTAAAGTTAGAAGTTGCATGCACTGGTGCTGCACATGCATAGTGTGGTTTCACTTCTGTATTTTTACCATATGCGATCAATTATTTAGGTAGTCAGTTTTGGGTGTGTAGTACACCTGTGTATATAGATAGATAGAGAGATAGAAAGATGTAGCTAGATACATGTATAAATATAGATGTATACATGCATATATGTATATATATATATATATATATATATATATATATATATATATATATATATATATATACACACATATTCACACACACACACACACACACACACACACACACACACACACACACACACACACACACACACACACATATTATCAAATGCTATATATACATAGCACAGCGGTTAAGGTATCCACCTTCCATGCACAAGGTACAAGGTTAATTTCTGACGTCTGGCCAATGTATTATTGCCGACCTTTGCATTATCTACTTTCCTGTCCATCTGGTGAATCTGGGCATACTGGGGTAATGCAGCAATTGCCTCATGTACAAATACAACCCTCTCCTCCTAACACCAAACACTACAACCTGAGAGAGATGCGCTTACATAGCCAGACTGGAGGCATAGCTCTCTACACCCAAAATTGTGCTAGACAGCCAAGAGGAGAAGGTTACCACCTGCACTACACCTCAAGTAACACATAGCCCTTCTAAACGCAAACCACCAACATCCTCACATAGCAACACTAAGCCCTCATATACGGCGGCCCTTAACAGTAACCTGCCTAAGCAACATGGACCTCTAAAGCTGAAAAGCAAGCAAACACCAATCACAACCAAAGTGTCACATAGCTCACAACACCAGTGTGCCACCCAACAACAGCCCCTAAGGCAGGACAACACACCCAACACTTTAGTCATAGGTGACTCTATAGTCAGGCAAACTGATGTCCCACTCATCAGGCTGAACAAGGAGAAAATCGCAGTCAGCTGCCTGTCTGGTGCCAGGATCCACCATATAACAAATGCACTCAATTCACTCCACAACAAGTACAAAAGCAGATCATGCCTTCTGAACCTAATCACCTTCTTTGAGGCAATCACCAAAGCCATAGACAAGGGTAAGGTGGTTCACACAGCCTATTTTGACCTTGCCAAGGCTTTCAACACAGCCTATCTTGACCTTGCCAAGGCTTTCAACACCATCCCCCATTCTGGAATTATAGCTAAACTCACTAAACTAGGTATAAATCCCTATGTTGCAAGATGGGTTACCAACTGGCTCACTGACAGAACCCACACTGTAAAAGTTGCAGACTCCAAATCTGACTTCAAACCAGTGTGGAGTACCACATGGTTCAGTCCTGGGACCTCTCCTGTTTGGTATCTACTTCTCTGAAGTACAGGCTAACACAGAAGGCCTCTGGCTAATGAAGTTTGCAGATGACTGCAAACTAGGAGCCATAGTCGAGTCCCCAAATGATGTGGACATTCTACAGAAGGGCCGCACTGAGAAAGATGCTTGGTATCAGTGGCATGGCCTCAAGCTCACTGCCAAAAAGTGCATTGTCATCCCCTTTGTAAAAACTCTGTACCCATGAACTACCACATAAATGTCAGTCTACTTATCGCCAAATGTGTGATAAGAGACCTTGGGACCCAGGTGGACAGTAGTCTCTTCTTTGATAATCACATTGCCACAGTAGTCAGGAAATACTTCTATGTGGCACACCTCATCGCAAAAGGGATCTCATCCAGGAAAAAAGAAGTCATTGTTCCCCTCTACTCGGCACTCATTAGACCCGTTATATAGTACAATGCCCCTTTTGGAATGTACCTCACAAGACACATGCAGCAGCTGCAAAGGCCACAAAATTACCTTAAAAAGAGGATTACTGGCCTCAAACAGATGACCTACACTGACCGTCTCAAAAAACTCCAGCTTTACTCTATAGCATATCACCTACTCTGAGGAGATCTCTGCCTAACATATAAAGCTATGTTAAACCCAGAGCTGTTGGACATGCTACACCTACAAAAATCCCAATCCCTCCTAGCTACATGATTTAGGGACCTAAACCTTGTCACCACAATAAGCAGGACATGCTGGAGGGATAGATTCCTGTCCCAGAGACTTCCTATACTCTGGAACAAGCTACCCAGCTATGTCAAGCAAAGTTCCTCATTAGCACTCTTCAAGAAAAATCTTGATGAGTGGATGGGAAATAGGAAATACAACCTGGGGATCACTTCTGTGGCTCTGCTCGACAGGGTTATAGGAAATTATCTTTCTTGGGTGGCATAAGCCAGGGAACCTTGTTGGCTAGGTTCACTTAGGCCCTTGGGCTGATAAGTACCTACCTATGAACCTATGACTCTGTCATTGTCCATGTTGTAGTGAATGACTTGAGACGTACCTCCCTGGACTACCTGAAAATAGACATGGAAGAGCTCTTGGATCATTTGGACCAGGCAGGTATGACCTTATCCCTGAGTAGCATTCTGCCTTCGCCCAGAATGATACCACAGTATAAGGACAAAATGATTGACTTGAACAATTGGCTAAGCTTCTGGTGTCATTCAAAGGGGATCCACTACCTGTCTGCCTGGGACGACATGATCAACAGACCACGATGCTTTGCCAGATATGGTCTGCACCTGTCACCCCTGGGATTCAAATTAGTGGCTAAGGCTCTTGCCACCCCTATAGTGCCTTTTTAGGCAAAGTTCAAAGGACAAAACCACCACCATGACAGGTACAAGCATGCAAAATATGAAGGTAATTCTACTCAATGCTAGATGTCTAAACCTCAAAATGCACTCTCTCGAGGCACTCCTAAAAATGGAGAACATCGATATCTGTGCAGTAACCGAGACCTGGTTCAAGGCTCCAGAGAGAACCCCTGCAATTCCAGGCTACAACTCTTACCACACTTTTCGACCACCAAACCAGGACCGAAACACTAAAGGTGGAGGAGTGTCCATATTCACCAGGGATATTCACATCACCAGGCTAGTTGCCCAACACAATGCATCTGAAATTCTCCAGGTGCAACTAACACTAGGCAAGACTGCAATCCAAATTGTAGCTTGCTACAGATCCCCCATCATTCCCCAAGATTCTCATTACACCTTTCTAAACATACTAGAAAATATTAAGATACAACCAAACTGCCTAATACTGGGTGATTTCAACTACCCTGCCATGAACTGGGAAAACTACTCGTGTACCAACACCTTTGCCCAACAATTCTTGGAATTCATAAATGCCCTGGATCGACTAATCCATAGTCCCACCAGGGGCTCCAATATCCTAGACCTGCTCATTACTAACATGGGAAATCAATTCTCCACACCTATGGTCACAGGTCTGACCATAAGCTAATCACCCTTAACATTCACATCCCTCCCCCACCCCCCAGTAAGGAAACCGCTGTAAAACACTTCTCCAAAGCCAGCTTTATGCTACTGAAGTCAGAAGTGACAAACTTCACGACACCCATGCAGAGGGGAACTGAATGTTCGACTGCTGAATCTTACACTAAGGCACTGTATGAGCATATCCATTTGTGCATGAATCGTGCCATCCCAAATAGAACCAAGATGCTCTCCTCCAAAATAAGGAAGTCAATCTCGTGGTCTCCTGCCATAAACAAATTTTACAACAAAAGAAAGAAACTGTTGCAGAAAAGAGGAAAATCCCAGGATGCAAAAAACTCCCTTACCAGCCTCAGTAAGAAGCTGAGATCCCTCATAAAATCCTCCAAAGCTAGTTACAAAAATAAAATTGCTATAGATTCCAAAGACAGCCATAAGGCATTCTATAGCTATGTCAAGAATCTAAATGGCAATGCTCAGATCTGCTCTGAGCTACAACAAAATGGCATTAAATATACTGATCCCAAGGATATTGCGAATATCCTGGCAGATCGATTCAGTGCCAACCTCACCCCCCTCTCACCCCATAAAGTGCCCATCTCAGTTCCGAAAGATTGCCAAATTCCGGTAATAACGGGCACACAATTAAAAACCCCACTCTCCAAAGTTAAGAATACAGCATCCATGGGACCAGACAACAGCCCAGGCTGTGTACTACATGAACTATAAAATGACCTGGCACCTCACCTAAGTGTCATGTTTAATCATAGTCTCACCTCAGGCTTCATGCCCACTGACTTACAGTTATCCCACTCCACAAGGGGCGATCCACCTTGGATCCTGGGAACTACTGTCTCATCAGTCTGATGAACCTGATCTGTAAGGCCATGCAATGTATTATCATGGAACTTATAAACTTATAATCAAAGACATTGGCAACCTCTAAACACTAGACCCCACCCAGTTTGGGTTTGTGAAAGGCCGACCTTGTCTTCTGAACCTGTTTGACTTCTTCAAATCAGTCTTCAGAGCTGTGGACAAGGGTAAGACGGTCCACACAGCCTAACTGGACCTCTCCAAGGCCTTTGACTCCATCCCCCACTCTGGAATCATAGAGAAACTTACTAAGCTGGGCATTAATTCCTACATCACTCGATGGGTTGCCAACTGGCTTACTGACAGAATGCAAACTGTAAAAGTAGTCGACTCCAAATCCAGCTCCAGACAAGTGACAAGTGGAGTACTTCAAGGTTCAGTCCTGGGACCACTCTTGTTTGGCATCTACTTCTCTGAAGTACAGGCCAACACTAAGGGACTTTGGCTAACAAAGTTTGCAGATGACTGCAAACTGAGAGCCAATATTGAATCCCCAAATTATGTGGATATTCTGCAAAAGGGCCTTACAGAAACAGATGCTTGGTGCCGGAGCCATGGGCTCAAGCTCAATGCCAAGAAATGTATTGTTATCACCTTTGGGAAAAGACATGTACCCATGAATTACCACATAGGTGGCAGTACTCTAAACACAAAAAGTGTGGTAAGAGACTTGGGGACACAGGTGGACAGTGGTCTCACCTTCGATAATCACATTTCCACAACACTCAGGAAATCCTTCTATGTGGCACACCTCATCACTAAGGATTTTTCATCTAGAAAAAAGGAGGTCATTGTCCCACTATACTCATCCCTCATTAGACCCATTATAGAATACAATGCCCGGTTTGGTATGTACCTCTCAAGACATCTGCAACAACTGGAAAGGCTGCAGAAATACCTCACTAAAAGAATCACAGGCCTAAAGCAGATGACCTATGCTGACCATCTAAAAAACCTCCAGCTATACTCTGTCGCATATCATCTACTCAGAGGCGATCTCTGCTTAACATACAAGGCCATGTCAAACCCAGAGCTTATGGGCATGCTGCACTTAAAGAAACCCCAATCCCTCAGAGCCACACACTCCAGAGATCTAAACCTTGTCATCACAATGAACAAAACATGCTGGAGGGATAGGTTCCTGACCCAGAGACTCCCCAGACTCCGGAATAGACTTCCAATGAACATCAAGCAGAACGCCTCTTTGGCCCTCTTGAAAAGGAACCTTCACGATTGGATGGGAGATAGGAAATTCACTCCGGGGATCAGTCAGTCACCCTGCTAGACAGGGGTCCAGGGAAGTAAATATTGCGGGAAGAAATAGCCAGGGAATTGTTATGGCTAGGCTTGTATAGGCCCTAGGGCTGCTAGCCTAGGACCAACCTATGAACCTATGCTCATACATATGACTCATTTGCTGAGATAATTCATCTTTTTTTAGCAGTTGGATATTGTTTTGACATTTTACCTCCCTCTCAGATTTATTCCTGATATGCTTGTTAAAGTCTTTCTCGTTCTCTCTCTGTCTCTGCAGTGTATGCTACTGATATTACAATAGGTTTCGTAGACATTCTTCACTTTCTTCAAAAAGGAAATTCATTTTCCCGTATATTCTTTGAACGAGATTCTGTTACAAGGCTTCCACAATGCTTCTCCTCATCATTTGCCTGCAAGGTGTCCCATGACTTCCCAGAAGAGTTATAGCTTGGTCATCTAGTAGCCAGTGCTGTTCTCCAATCTGGCACTCCTGAACTCTAAGTTGAGGAGTGAAAAACAAATAGTTAATAATAATGTTCCCCTATCTAAGAGCCTAAAAAAAAGTTTTTTATGTAAAAAATGCTGCTATCTGCTAAAGCTTTTCAGACTTAACCATAAATATACTATTAGCATTCATTTTTGAATGTCAGTAGTGCTTTACTGACCGATCATCATCTACTGATAATGTCCCTTACTACCTTACATCCACAGCTACTGCCCTCTTTACCTCAATCCAGCTATAGCCCAACTTTCCTGAGTGAGTCTCCTTGAATTTCCAGTGGTATTCGCAGTGACTTCCACTCATATGCCTTAAAGGATTTTTGATAACTCTCACTGATACAATTCCTAAACTACATGGAAAAAGTTATTATAATATGCACATCCAGATTCTGCATGCATTTTATGCAGAAAGCTGCCATGGTGTAATATACTGTTGTAAGTTAACCTTTCACAACCAAACCTCTTAGATGCGCAGTAATAGTCTTCCAGACATTTCCCAAACATGCTTACACTAACTGCCTCACTTTAGCTTAGAATCACAAATCACAATGTTAGTGATTACTACCAAAATATACTGTGTTTGTAATAATGTCATACTTTTTTACTAAATCAGCAGCAGGGGCCGTATCTTGTAAAATTTCACATAACTAAGATAACAGTTTCACATACTGTGTTTGTACTGTTTATAAAGAAAGCAAAAAAAAAAAAGGCAAACAACAAGAACAAAAATGTATCACGTTCCACAAAGTGCCATGTCATGTGATCATATTTGTTATATATAATGCCTATGCTGACTCTTGAAAATGCATATTGTTTAGAACATAGGAATATATACTGTAATGGGTGAATACTGCATTCTCTTTTCATGCTGATGTCCAGTTAACCTCTCTACATTTAAAAGGTCACTATATTGAATGAATTACTTCAATGTCTTTTTAAATTCAGGTCACCCTAGATCTTAAATGGAAAATTGTTTCAGTTGCAAGTTTCCGATAGGTGGTGTGTTCTGTTACATGTTGCGAAGTATTGCATATTCAAGTGTGGTATTCTACCTCATATCTAAGAAAATCTGAAAGCAATACTGTGCCTTTTCATTTTATAGGCAAAATCAAATTAAAGTACAGATTTATTGTTAATAACTGGCAAATGATTACATTTAAAAAACACTGACATTAATGTAATGGTTTGTTCTTTTTGGACTAAAGCACTATAACATCTAATAACACATTTAGTGCTATAATTACTTCTAGTCAACAAATGCTTTTATTCTATGTAGAAGTGAGATTTTCACTTTTCTTAAATGTTGTGACATAAAATTATTTTTGATTTATTTATTTCGTTATTAAATTTCAAGATACTGCTAAGCTTTTAGCTTTCATACAAGAAGTAAAATCCAAGGTTTTGTTCCTAGCCTTCATTTACCTACTGTATCATTTGACCAGGCAGTTACTTGGAACAAATGGGACATATGTATAATTCCATGAAAAATTCATGTACACAACATACAGTATGAGTCATCAAAAATACAAGGGGGGGGGTGCTAAAAAGTTCTAAGTCCCACCGACTTTCTAAATTCTGAGCATTATTTTGCCTCTATAGCTGAAAAGAGGTTTATTTCATCTTGTAAAGTGCCAATTTGCAAATCTGTAATGCCATGTTTTGACATTGTTTCAGATCATTGATTGAACCATGTCAATGAAAACTGCAATTTTCAAGTGTGGAACTCTGAGCTTTCATGAATTTCCTATTCCTGCAGAAAAAAACTCCAAAGGAAATCCATGAATGTATGATGCAAACATTGAGTGACATGTGCCCTTCTTACTAAACTTTGAAGAAGTGGTGTGCAAACTTTCAGCATGGAGATTTTGAGACAAAAGATGCAGCAAGGGTCTGGGAGACCTCAAACAGTGTCATCTCCTGAAATTGTTGACCATGTCTGTGACCGGATTTTGGCAGATTGGCGAATATTGGCTAAAACAGTTGCTGAGATTGGCGAATATTGGCTAAAACAGTTGCTGAGACACTACAGATATCTAGGGAATGTGCTGGGTTTATAATCCATAAGCAGTTGGGCATAGAGAAGTTGTCAGCAAAGTGGGTGCCCAAATGTTTGAATGCCAAGGAGAAAAGACAAGGAGTGGACACTTCCAAGTTGATTTCTTGGCATTTTAGTCGATCTGGTGCCAACTCTCTGGAATTACAAGTTATTATTAATGAAACATTGTTACACGAAGACAATCCTGAGACAAAACAACAGTCTATGCAATATCAGCACTCAGATTCACCAAGACCAATAAAGTTCAAGGCCCAAAAGTCAAAAGGATAATTCACAGTGTTTTGGGATCAGAAAGGTGCTGTAATGACTGACTATCTTCCAAGGGGGCAAACAGTTAATGCAGAATACTATTGCAACTTTCTGTGTCGATTGGCTGTGTTTTACATGAACTACAGAGTGAACTGGTACCTCACCTGTGTGCCCTGTTCCATCACAACCTCACCTCAGGCTTTGTCCCTACCAAATGGTGCACTGCTATAGTCATCCCTCTCCACAAAGGATGAGTGAATACATATCCTGGAGCCTGACAATTCTGATATGCAAAGCTATGGAAAGCATCATCATGGACCTAATAAACAAAGATATACAGAATATGCAAACTCTGGATATCACACAGTTTGGTTTTGTGAAGGGTAGATCATGCCTGCTCAACTTGGTCGACTTCTTTGCGTCAGTCACCAGAGCTGTGGATGAAGGCAAGGTGGTTCATATAGCCTACCTTGATCTGGCCAAGGCCTTTGATACCATTACCCACTCAGAAATCTCACTAAGCTAGGCATCAACCGCTATATTACTAGGTGGGATGCAAACTGGCTCACAGATAGAACCCACAGTGTGAAAGTAGCTGAGTCCAAGTCAGACTGCCAACCAGTCATGAGTGGAGTCCCACAGGGATCAGTCCTGGTTCCTCTCCTGTTTGGTATCTACTTCTCAGATGTCCAGTCCAACATGAAGGGACTCTGGCTGACAGAGTTCACAGATAATTGCAAGCTGGGAGCCATTATTAACTCCCCAAGTGATGCTAACATCCTACAGAAAGGCCTCACTAAGACCAACCACTGGTGTCAGAACCATGGCCTTAAGCTCAATGCCAAAAAATGTGTTGTCATCCCCTTTGGGAAAAACCCAGTTCCCATGAACTACCACATCGATGGTAGTCCACTGAACACAAAAGGCGTTATAAGAGATCTGGGAACACAGGTTGACAGCAACCTCTCTTTTGACCACCACACTGCCACTGTGGTCAGAAAGTCCTTCTATGTGGTACATCTCATTACTAAGGATTTTGCAAACAGGAAGAAAGAGGTCATTGTCTCACTTGACTCTTCCCTCATTAGGCCAATCATCGATTACAATGCCCCATTTGGCATGTTCCTCACTAGACACCTGCAACAACAGGAGAGGCTGCAAAAGCACCTCACAAAGAGGATCCTACGCCTTAACTACTTGCCCTATATGGACAGACTCAAAAAACTCCAACTATTCTCTGTCTCATATCGCCTACTTAGAGGTGATCTCTGCTTGACTTATAAAGCCATGTATGACCCAGCTCTGTTAGAAATGCTACATCTAAAAAAATCTTATGTGACAGCATAAATAGTCTCATATCCCTTCCTCCCACTAATGGAACAAAAATCCTTACTGAGTTATACACCAATGCTTTACATGAGTACCTGTACAATTTTATTGATTCATTGATATAACCAAACCAAGATCTTCAAGGAAAAACAAAACTGCCAGGTGGACAACTGCCATTAAGGGGCTATACAATAAGAGAAAGAAATTGCTGTCTAACAATAGGAAGGAATGGTCTCAAAACTGGAAACACTGCCTCCTCAACTTAAACAAGCAAATACGACTCCTAGTGAAGTCCTCCATAGCTAACTAAGAATCCAAATTAGCTTCCCTAACTAAGGATAACCACAAGGTGTATTTTAGTTACATCTCTAACATCAGAGGTAAGGCCCAGATTTGCAATGAATTAGTAGTTAATGCTACTACATATACAGAAACTGTGGCTATAGCAAATCTATTGGCTGACAGATTCAGTGAAAACTTAACTCCTCTGTCCCTGCCAAAAATACTACAAAGCATCCATAACACCTGTCCCCCACATAGTATCTCCAAGGAGCAGGTCTTAAAAGTTCTCTCCAAAGACCAAAAACACAGCCTCCATGGGACCAGACAATAACCTGGGCTGTGTTCTACACAGGTTAAAACTGGAATTGGCATCACCACTGGGTATGCTTTTCAATCACAGCCTAAGCACTGGCTTCATTCCAGCAAAATGGAAAACAGCTACTGTCACCCCTTTGCACAAAGGGGGTGCATCCACGGACCCCAGGATCTATCCATTAGCCTGACCAGCCTTATCTGCAAAGGCATGGAATGAATCATCATGGACCTTATTAATAAAGATATAAGAAATCTCCAAATGCTCAACCCCACCCAGTTTGGCTTTGTGAAAGGGGGATTATGCCTGTTAAACTTGATGGGCATCTTCAAGACAGTCACCAAAGCCCTAGACAAGGGCAAATGTGTGCATACAGCCTATCTAGACATAGCCAAGGCATTTGACCCAATCCCCCACTCAGGCATCATTGATAAACTCACCCAGCTGTGTATCAACCCATATATTGCCAGGTGGGCTGCAAACTGGCTTACTGATATAACTTGTATGGTCAAAATAGGGGTTTCTACCTCCTCCAGGAGACCTGTAACCAGTAGTGTTCCACAGGGATTGGTTCTGGGACCTCTACTGTTCAGAATTTACTTCTTTGAGGTACAGGCCAAAACTAAAGGACTATGGCTGACAAAGTTGGCAAACTGTTAGTGATCACTGAAACCCTTAGCAATGTCAACATCCTGCAAGAAGGTCTTTTGCAGACTAATGACTGGTGCCAGTCGTGGTCTTAAACTTAATGCAAAAAAATGCATTATCATCCCCTTCGGCAAGGGTGATGTTCCTGCAAACTACCACATCAATAGCAATACTCTAAGCACACAGTCAGTGGTAAGACATCTGGGAACACAGGTTGGCAGTAACCTTAACTTCGATCACCATGTCTCCACAGTGGTAAGAAGGGCATTTTTTATTGCTCATTTCATAAAAATGGGCATTGCCTCCAAAAAAAATAGGTTATAACCCCCTGTACTCTTCCCTGATCAAGCCAATAGTAAAGTACAATACTCCCTTTAGTATGTTCCTTTCCAAAGACTTGCAGCAATTGGAGAGACCACAAAGGTTCCTTACAAAGAAAAATTATTGTTACTTTACTCTGTGTTGTACAGACTGTTCAGAGCCTAGGTGACATGTGCCTTGCATATAGAGCAATTTCTTACCCAACATTAATGGAAATGCTGCACATTCAGAGGTAAAATGGCACACGGGTCACTCGGTCAAGGGATCTTAACCTGGTATGTGACATAAACAGAACTTGCTGGAGAGACAGATTTGTCTCACAGAGGTTGCCCGTCCTTTGGAACAAGCTTCTTATTCATGTTAAAGAAAGCCCTTCTTTGGTCCTATCTAAGCGTAATTTGGGTGATGAGATGAGTAACCATAAATTCACCATTGGGTTTCACCTGTGTCTCTCTTGGACAGGGGCAACAGGTGCTGATTTTAGTGTCTGCTTGAACCAGACACCCTTGGGAATGTGGGTTGAACTTGGCTTGTAAGGGCCCTGAGGCCATAAGCCTAGTGACTTCCTATGATCGTATGATCCTATTTGTGGGATTTACTTCTTTGCACCTATTGCCCACAAGCTATGATTAACATTTACATCATTTACTGAAAGATCCGTAGGCAAATGACTATTCTAATTTAGGCAAAGCAACTATTGCAATATTACTGTCTAAAAAGGAACCATTGTCATTTAGCTCTAAGGTGTTAAAGTGTTTGGTAAGAAAGAAGAGCATTTCAATTTGACACTTTTTATTAAGA
>NC_056736.1:482072500-482177500 GCF_019279795.1 Protopterus annectens | reverse complement strand
CCTTTGTGGAGTGGGATAATTGTTGCTGTGTGCCATTCAGTGGGTATAAAGCCTGATGCAAGGCTATTATTGAACATGGTGCTTAGGTGGGGGAGTCAGTTCATCCTGAAGTTTGTGTAAAATGCAGCCTGGGATGTTGTACAGTCCCATGGATGCTGTGTTTTTGGCTTTAGAGAGTGCAGCTTTTACCTGCGTAGTTGTGATTACAGGGACTCTGCATTCTTCCTGTATAGATATGGGCCCTTTATGGGGGGGTAAAGTTAGCACTGAACCTATCTGCCAGGATGTTGGCAATATCAGTTGGTTCTGTAATTTTCATGCCGTTGTGCTGTAACTCAGAGCAGATCTGGGTGTTGCCATCGAGATTCTTGACATAGCTATAGAATGCTTTGTGGTTGTCCTTAGAATTAGTGGCAGTTTTATTTTCGTAGCTAGCTTTGGAGGATCTTATAAGGGATCACAGCTTCTTACTGAGGCTGACCAGGGAGCTTCTCCACTTATGGGATTTTACTCACTTTTGCAACAGTTTCTCCCTTCTGTTGTACAGTTTGTTTATGGCAGGGGACCACCAGATAGGCTTCCTTTTTTTGGAAGATAGCGTCTTGGTTCTGTTTGAGATGTCATGATCCATGCACTCATGTAAGTGCTTATAGAGTGCATTTGTGTAGGATTCAGCAGTTGTAATTCTATTGTCCATCTGCATGGGTGTCATGAAGTTCTCCACTTCTGTCTTAAGAAGCATGAAGTTGGCTTTGGAGAATTTTTTTACCGTGGTTTCCTTAATGTGGGGTGGGGGTGGGATGTGGATATCAAGGGTGATTAGCTTATGGTCAGATCGGACCAACGAGGAGTTGACTTCAGGTGTGGTACACCAGTCACTCATGTTGGTAATGACTAGGTCTAGGATATTGTTGCCCCTGTTGGAGGTGTGGATAAGTTGATCCAGGGCATTGGAGTTTATGAATTCCAGAAAGTGTTGAGCTAAGGAGTTGGTACACGAGTAGTTTTCCCAGTTAATGGTGGGGTAGTTGATGTCGCCCATTATTAGGGTGTTTGGTTGAACCCTAATATTTTCCAGTACATCAAGAAAAGAGAAGTTGAAATCCTGGGGTATGGTGGGGGATCTGTAGCAAGCTACAATCTGGATTGCAGTTTTGCCCAGAGTTAGTTGCACTTGGATAACCTCGGATGCATTATGCTGATGCTTAGGAAGCCTTGTTAGATCTTTCTCTTTAAAATAAATAAGTGGAGTGTAACTAACTTATTAAGGATGTTGAATAATCATTTTAGTAAATTCTAATAGTTAGAAGCAATCATGCCTACCATCTCCAGTCTGCTGCTACAATAACTTTCATCATGACATATACTCTAGAAACTGATGGTGATGAAGCTGATGATGATGATATTGAAGATGAAGATGGAGACAACAAATTTGTTATCTTAGCCTACATTGATGACTAGACAATGATTCTTGGGAGCCCTTTTGTGTTTGGACAATTTAAATTGTGAATCCTCAGATATGAACAAATAGGCAATCGAATGGCAAATGTTGAATGTTGAAAACATTAATTCTATTCAACCTTTTTTTCAGTGGGGGCCAATACTTCCCATACCACCACTACCTCTATGTACATATCCCAGTGTCTGTATGCCCAAATTGAGGGGAATACTCTAAGGTACTGCAACCTAACCAACACTGCTTGTATGTACATATCCACATGTCTGTGCACCCCAAGTAAGGGAATACATCAAGGTACCCAACACTCACCATTGCTGCCCGTATGTACATTTCCCAATGTCTGTGTACTCATAGCAAGGGGAATACTCCAATGTACCCCTTCCTCATTACTGCTACCTGTATGTACATATCCTAATGTCTGTGTACCCCAAGTAAAGGGAATACTTTAATGTACCCCAACCTCACCATTGCTACCTGTTTGTACATATCCCAATGTCTGTGTACAGCAAATAAGGGAAATAGTACAAGGTACCCTACTGTCATTACCACTACCTGTAAACCAATGTCTGTGTCCCCAGGTAAGGGAAATACTGCAAGGAACCCCACCTTCACCACTGTTACCCATATGTACATATCCCAATGATTGTATACCACAAGTAATTGGAATATCCCATGGCACCATCATCTTGAGCTTAGTCTACATAAACTGTTTCATGTTATTATTCACACTATTCTGACAATTGCATTTGATTTCCTGGGAATTGCAGAAGTTTACCGAATTCTGCTCTTGGATATTATATTATAGGTTCACAGGTAAGTAGTTTATTTGAAACAAACCTTTTTGCAAGATGGTATATTGTATAAAATGTGGCTTGCTGCAGCCCTGATGCACACAAAGGAAACTAAGTAACACTTTTCCTCACCACACATATTGTGCTGAATGAACTTGACATGGAATTGTGCAACACTGCTATGTGCCTACTCTGTATGAAGGACACAGTGCAATCACATGACCTGTGTCATCATGCATAATGGGCACAGACTACCCTTGTCTTCTCATCGTAGTTGCACTGGCATTTCCATTGCTGTGTCATGATCATGTCTACCTGGATCTATGTAGCCCTATCTTTTTCAGTATTAATGCTTACAATATTAAAGAATGGATTGTTATAATTGGTGCAAGTTTTGTGAACCTGAACAGTAATTCACTTTCTGTTTCCAAAATGTATATCTTAGGAATGTCTGCTTATCAGTAATAACATTTTCATTTTCATGTTAATGAGCCTGCTCACAACATTCAAACTATATATGATCCAGACAAGTGGTGCATAGGGATTTACAAATTTGGCAGTGTTCTTATCCCTTTTCTTACATTTGTTATCATTTTTTCTAACATTTCCTGTATATTGACTCAGTGCCCATTAACTTTTATCTTTATTTTATTAGAGTACAGGGGTTGAACCCATGTTAACAATTTTAAACAGACTAGATCAAAGAGCACCATACAACATTAGCAGCTTCCTACAAGTCAGAATTTTCTGAAACCAAGATTTTTCAGGCTATCCAGGTTTCAGGCTGCAATGCATACAAATAAGCAGTGTGTGGTTTACAGAATCAGATGGCAAAAAAGTGGCATTAATAGTCTGTCATTGCTTCATAATGCAGTGAACGTAAAATCATATGACATATAAGGCAGCAATATATTTCAAATATTCCTGCAGTGCAAATAAAGTGTTAAGTGGAACCAACCTGATTATATATTTGCAGATTCATATAGGGGTACTAAGAATATCTCTGCTCTGGAAAGTGACTTAACCAGATCTTCACAGCTCAGGTATTGTCTCTTATCTAAATGGTGTGGCTTTGTGGTAACATAATAAAATGACTTACATAAACTAACAGTCTAAAAGACTAGAGGAGTGCTTCTGACTTAACCAAATTACTAGTTAGTGACGTACACAGATATTCAGTTATAATCTGCTAAACAAAAGTAGATTTGTTAGTCGAAGGTAGCAGTAATTAATAATCATACTATACAAAATTATATATACTGGTAATGGAGAAATCTGAACAAAAACGGACGCGTCTTTGGAAAAAAAAAACTCAGTTCAGCAGTTGCAGAGAATTTTCCTTTCATTCATTTTACAAACAGCAATGTTACGTCAATGTGCATATGCACTGAATAAGCAACTTGTTCAAAAGAACCTTATTTATAGGAGGAGACATCGCCATCTGCTCACGTTCGGCTGATGAAGGTGATGAAAGAAATAATGGTAGCAACATTATTTGGATTCCAAATACGAGTTATGCTGTAGCAAAGCACAAACATTTTAACAGGCAATTCTGAAAGTTGTTTCGCAGTACTCCATAATTACTCTAAGAAAGCAGGCATGTCAGTATGGGCATTTCATTTCCTAGACCTGATCTCAAAATAATTAGAGGAATCATCACACCATCATTTAAGGCAAGTATACACTGGTATGGCCTACTTGTAGTGGCAGGTGCACAAAGGCAAGACATATGTGTTCTTTGTCAAGAAGTACCAACCTTATGACTATTGAAAGTAAAACATTCAGAGGTTTGTACCTAATTATACTTATTACTGTGTATGTTGTGCACAGCTTTTACCAGTGGAATTTATGATGCAACACCACTTGAAGAATGTGCACCTCCTTGATAAACCTATAATCTTCCCCTAAATAGAAAATACCGTTCTGCACTGTAATCTAAATTAACTTTCTACTGGCTGAGAAAACAATACTGTGACCAATAATCAGATGCAAAAACAGGCTTCATAAACATTAGGAACCATGAATAGATATTAAAAAAATGTCAGCAAGGCACAGAAGTATACCGGATACCATCTGACAAACGTCACTGCCAGTTTTGTTAAAATAAAGTTCAGGTCACTCACATTTCACTCTCACCAGAATGCTGCGATATCCCTATATAAACCACAATCCCAACAGATCCAGAAGTTCCAACATGGAATCTAGGACATCAAGCTCGTCAGTGTCCAATAGGCAATGAGCGTGTTCTCCAGACGTATACAACTATGTAAAGTAGGTATGCTTTGAATAGCAGAGGTGCCATACTGACTGTCTATTTGCCTTGTCAATAGCTACAGCATTGTTAACATGTGTAAATGATGGTAAATTGTCATGCAATTGGTTCAGTTACCAGCTTTCAAATTTTTAACACAGTTCTCTTTATGACTAGCATCATGTGATGGGCTATGGTGTCACGCACTTTAAACAATGAACAGCAGCATACAGGTATTTTTACAGCAAATTATAACTAAGTTAAGCATTCATCTCTGCTGATTTGTTTCATGTTGTCTGGAAACTGTTAGATTTCAGCATATGCCATGTATACATAATGAGATTCTCTAACACTAAATGTAATGGAGTCTTATTAGGTATCTAAATGTTCTATAAACAACATTTCTCTGTATAATCCTTATTTGTGAAGAGGTGATGCAGACACCTTGACCCTGTGACAGATCTTGTGAGAAGGTTAATGCAATTCCATCTGGAATCTCATGGAATCCAGTACCAGTTATGCGCATGCCCTGATTCCACTATGAAAGATCATCTGAATACAAACTCTGCAATCAGAAGTTCTCGGACCACATCTACCAGAAAGAAAATATGTACTTTTTATACAGAGACCTCTGGACTAATTCACCACCCCCTTCAGGCCTCTCACTTAGGTATGGTAATTTCATTGGTGCACAATTGTGGAAAGAAAAAACATATAATGCTGGCAAAAAAAAAAAACGGAAATATAAGCCACAGCCTCACAAATCTAAGGGTATGAATAGCAAATAGAGTCAAGAAAATGGAAAATCAGTGAAATGCAATCAGCAAGCTAGCAAATGACATCATAGATACCAAGTATGTGTAGGAACATTACATGGCATTTACTATTCATCACTTGTTTTGGGTGTAGTCATTCTCTTTTTACTTTCTGGTCTGCTTATGTATTTCATTATTACCTAGGTCTGTGAGCTGATCCAAAGGAAGTTTTTAATAATGACTTGCACCATCACAGTAAATTACATCGCAATTAAAAATGGATGCGCATTCCTTCAAAACCATTACATTAAGATTAAATAAAGCTTGATGACAGAAATGCTTTAGTTTTGCGATAATTTTCTGGACATTATGTAACAAATTTGTATGTTCTTATGTATACTACATTTTGCTTACTTTATACTTTAGGGTGGTTGGAATACTGCTGGCAGGTTAGATTAAATGCATGTTTTCCCCCAGGACTTAATAACAGAGAAGAATTTATTATGTATTTAAAAAGGAAGGGACTGAAGCATTAGGGATTTTAGTTAGAGGTATTTGTCAGCATTAGGCTGACTGTTGTTTTAAAACTGCTAATTCAGCTTTTAATGATTAATTGTCAATTAAGTTTAATTGACTGCTATTTTAGTATTTAAAAAGGTTTTGTTTAAGTGTAAGTCATTAGTCTGAAGAAGTCTCCATTGCAGGAGATGAAAGCGCTTACTTTTGGCTTGTATTTTACTTGAAATATTGTCTTGAACTTGTGGATTAAATCTTGAACGTCATTTCCTGGTGCTGCCATAGTTTTTTTGCTATTTTGGTTACTCTATACTTTATTGATTATTGTAATGTATGCATGAAAATGTACTCATGGAGCTTTTCTACCCAGGCCTCCACTGCAAAAGGACCTGTGTCCAGTCGGACTTTCCCGGTAAACAATTGTTAAATAAATAAATAAATTATAAATAAAAACAAGATAGAAGTCAAATGGCTATAACAAAGGCAAGGAAGCAATATCACAAGTAACATTTATTATCTTACTTTGCACATGGGATACACAGGAAAAAATGAAAGGACTGCAGTGGATGTGTGATTACTGATTTAATCATGTTGTTCGAAAAACATTTGCAAGCCTTTGTTTACAGTACATTACAGAGACTAAAATTTTGTTAAGATGTATTCATCTTTCTGAGATGCTGGAATGCCAGTCTACCCACATGGTCATATATTTTTGTCTGATAAAAGTTCATGTTACTAAAACGTCTTCACAATACTAATATAACAGCATAATAACTTACGATGCATAAAGCTAAATATAATATGTAAAAAAATAGTGAAAAACAAAATATTAACCAATGTCTAAAATTTCTGTGAAGAGCATTTTTAATACACCCAACACCCATATACGGCATGACAATTATATACTGTTACTTTTTCTTAAGAATTGTATGATATAAAAGTAAAGTCCTTTAATTATTTTCAGTACTGCATGGGTAAATAGCACAGGGTACACAAATCATTGCATTTATCTGTTAAATCTCTACAAAATCTGTAAGCCAGACAGATTGTAACACAAATTAGAGAATGACTAAACTGTACAGCATCACCCTGATTGTATTAATGTACAAGTAATGACTGCTGAAAAACAAGTCCACTTCTTCATGGCAGGATATCAAGCAGCCATGGAGCTCAGACTGAAAGAAAAACAAATGGCCACCATAAATTTACAGTCACTAAGCATCACTTTTGTTGTTTAGTGAGTGTAAAAAAGTGCATGTGTGTGTATGTATATGTATGAGTGTGTTATTGTTTCTGTTTGCATGTGTGAGTGAATGCATGTACAAAAGCAGCGGGACTGTGTATGTATGTGTGTGTGTGTGTGGGTCTACCTCAAAATATTGAAATCTCATAACATTAAAACTCAAAACACTGAGACCTTGACATCGAAAACCCAAAACACTGAACAGCCAACACAACGAAAACTCATAACACTGAAAGTGTGCATCATAACATAGAAAACTACAACACATGTAAATAACATCTCCTCTACCTATAGCAACACCAAACTAAGAGACACACTTTTTACTATGTTTCTGCTGGGGGGCAAGCCCCTGCACCACCCATGTGGTGGCTCTGCCCCCCCCCCCGTAAATTAAATATACCAACTCCAAGATCGCACTACAGTAGTAAAAAGTTAATTTCCTAATTCCACTGTAACGTGATCTCCATACAGAATGTAAATATACGAATGTGTTGCTTTCATGGAAGTTAAGTTAGTGATCTGAGAAGTGCTGGGGAAGTGAATAGGAGACAAAGTGTTTATTTCACCGATCTGTACATGTTTTTAGGCCATATATGGAAGTGATTTAGACACACTGTTTACATTCTTTATGGTGATCACAATGCAGCGAGATTAAGAAAATTAACTTTTTTCCACTGTTGTGCGATCTCGGAGTTGGTATATTTAACCCCTGCAGAAATGTAGTATAAGTATGTTTGTTAGTTTGGTGCTGTTATAAGTGGAGAGGATGTGTTTTATGTGTACTTTGTAATCCTATGATGCAAAGTTTCAGTGTTCTGAGTTTTCATTGTTTTGGGTTTTTGATGTTATGGTGTCAGTGATTTGAGTTTCAATGTTACGAGATTTCAATGTTTTGAAGTAGGTCCATGTGTGTTTGTGTTAGAAAGAGACAGAGTAAGAGACATCTTATGTGTAAATCTCTCAACTATCCAAATTTTCACAGAATGTCCAGAGTTTTGCCTCATATTTTTTGTCTGTTCCTCATAAAATTTGTGGTTTTCTGAAGTCTTCTGGCAAATCAGTGAGGAGTGAATTAAGTAAATAATGACAGGCATTTGAGTTTCAGGGTTTACATCTTCCATAAAATATATTGTGATACAAGATCTTTTATTCTAGCAACTTTCTAGGTTTATAAGAGCGATATTTAAGATTTGTCCCTATTTATTGGGCTATGAGCCCTCATTATTTTTGGCTATGGACAGTCTTTTTGTGGTAAGAGGTTCAGAGTTATGCTTCTGTGAGTGAATGTGAGTAAGAAACCATAGAAGACTGTGTGTGTATATGTATGTGTTTGTGAAAGTAGAAAGGTACTGTGGATGAGAATGGGGTCTCTGTAAAACAAGGGATTTATTACTTTTTTATATGACTTTGATGTAACTGCAGTGGTGGTGCTGTAGTAGCGTTGTCACTTCACAGTAAGACGTTGTCCTGTTTGACTCTCAGCTAGAACGTCTTCTGTGTGGAGACATGTGTGAATGGGCATATCTTTGTTGAAGGTTGTGTGTCAGGGCCGGCAAGTTGGCACGTAAAAATCTACTGCCAATCATTAGCGGACCAGAGTTCCGCTGTGGCGACCCCTAACCAGAAAAAGCTGAAAGACACAACAACAAATAATTTTGATGTAAAATGCTTCCTCTAACACCATTAATGTATACAATATAAAGTTTTTACTTAGAAAGAAATAATTAAGTAAAATACAAAACTTTTACAGAGACCCTATTCTCTAAGCACAATAATGCCCTCCAGGATCTGTATTAACGTGTAAGTAATGCCCTTCCAGGGGCTTATAATGTTTCAGGCTGCAATGCATATGAATAAGCATTAACACATACCCTCTCTGGCACCATATGAAAATATCTTAGTCTTTCCAACCAATGACTAACTATAACTTCTATAATTTTTATTTTAGCTGTTTTTCAAACTTTTAAATATATTGTTACTTCATGTTTTATAATTGTGTAATTGCCTCAGAATATACCTGTATAAAATGTGTCACTGAACCTATTTTGAAACTGTGCTGTAAAAATGTTACTAATTTTGCATTCAAGCAATACTCTGCAGCTTTCCTTCCTGGGCCTCCACTGAAGATGGGCACTTCCCAGATGGACTTTTCGGGTCATCAAAAACAAAGAAACAGACAAATAAATGTATATATATATATATATATATATATATATATATATATATATATATATATATATATATATATATATATATAAAATGCACTAAATCTGGCTATGGTGCTTCTCTGAACTACATTCTAGGAGAGCTATAAATGCTGTAGCACGATGCCATAGAGTAGGTATATGACATGTAAAGCAGATGGCGGTAGTATCCCTAATGGTTGCTTATTGGAAAGTGGAAGATATCTGATCCCTGTAGCTATGACAGTGCTCTGTAAGTTAGTCAAGTCATGTGTTTTCCTAGGTTATGCTGGTGGCATAAAAAATGTTTGACTAGGACATGTGCAGTCTCCCTGCCCACACAGAACCAGTTCTCCATCTGCTGGTCCCTGAGCTGGTGGTATAAAAAGTGCTGACTTTCCATTCTGTGAGGGTGAAGAGGGGAGTGATTCAAAAGGTTGGGATTACTGCCTCTTACAGTAGCCACTACGATTTACTGTTATTTAGTCACATCTTCATTTCCCAGTATATGAGAAATCACCAGCGTTCATAATACATTTGTGCTCTGGTACATTAGGTTCATAGGTGTTTACTAGGCTAATGACCACAAGGGCCTTTTTAAGCCTAGCCCATGCATCCCAAATCATTGACAAGTTCTGATATCCTTGATAAGTATAATCAAGGGTTTGGGAGATGAAGCATTTACAAGCAAGGGCCTGAGAGATGAACCTTTTCCAGATTCCCTGGATCCATTAGAGACATAGGTGCCAAATCAGGGATGAATTTACTGCTTCGCATCCAATTGTCCAAGTTACACTTGAATTGGGTTAGGGATGAACTCTGCTTCACTACATCTCTTTGTTACAATTTAGAACTTCCCTGCTATATTTAATGTCATCATTTATATAATCAGTGTACCTTATTTGCAATGGATTCCTAATTTCCATATCATTGTGTACTACATATTGTATTATTTTCCTCTATGATAAATTGCTCTTACCCTGTGTATTGCTGCTACATGTACTAATTTGTACCGCACATTGCCCTAGGTGTCTGTGAATCCCATCTAAATTGTTAGAGAAATGCCCATAAACAATATTTGTTTTTATAATTTTTATTACATTTTGAGTTAAAAATATATTCCATAATTAACCCATCAGTGATGAGTGATATTAGTAATACATAAGTTTCACTTATATAAAGGTCAGCAGTACCACTATTAATGTCTGTACCAGCATTTCAATGCCGCTACATTAGTTAATTTGAATACTGTTCTACTGCTTACTGAAGCAGTTGCTTCAGAGCTTTCTGTTTGGCATACATAGCAGCAAGCTGCCTGCTACAATGTAGCAAGAATTTTGTTACAGCAGTTTTTTTTTTTTTTGCAATCTTCTAGAAAGTGTATAATTGAGAGAAGGCACAAAAAGAAGACCAGGTGCACCATACAATGGTGGTAAGGAGCACCAGAGGTTAGACCTCTTTTTTTTCTACTCAATTTAGACTTGGGGGGGTACCAGAAGAAGTAGTGGCTGGGGGAGCTAGTTGAGCTGTCTACAGCTCTGTTCTTAGTACACCATGATATAGTCCTAATAACTATATGTTGTTTCTTTTCTTTAAAGATGTTAGTTAAGCCATATTTAAATTCTTCAAATGAAAGAGGACTAGATTTTTTTTCCAGTTCCTTTGAAATGTTTTCCATCCTAGTACTAGAATGCTCTTAGTGTACAATGTTAATGAAAGATTAAATAAAATTAAATGCTTACTGATTATAAAATTATCATTCTATGGCTAATCAAAGCTTATTAAGTACTTGGAAATCATAAAACTGGGTTCCCAGTCAGAGTTTGTTAAATGTCTACTAGAGGTATTCATCAATGCAGTGCATTACTGCATACACATAGTATGGGATAAATCACATACAAAAGAAATGCATAAGTCAAAAAAGTTTTCATCTACAACTGTAAATAACTAGTTGACCCAATTGTGAACCTGGAAGAATCCAGAAATGGAGCCTATTTATAAATGAAGTCATTCACTGGGTTGTAATTCTTAATTATGTGAACTGTGGAGCAATATATGTATTTAAACTTGACAATTATGGCAGAAAAGTAGGCAAAAACTGCATTAAAAAAATCAAACGTGAATTCCATTGTCTTGTGAAATCTGACTTGAGCCCAATAACATTCTAACTCCTTTCAGCTACGCACTAGCCAACATTCTCTTTAAAACTCCAACAGATGCACTATATATTATCACGTTACTTACCAACTTACTGCTGCCTACTACCCACTGTCCAATCTATACCAACTAACTCTCCCATAGACTAAATTGAAAAGCCTTCCCTTAAAATTTCAATAAATCTCATATGAACTTGTCTGTATTCTGCATCTTTTTTAGTTTTTCCTTTCTTGTCTTATCTTCAGTACATCTTCAAGATTATCTCTACTAACCATACTGTATGAACAACCATCATATGTTACTACCTGCTATATGTTTAATTGTATGTCTAAACCACTATGCTTATGTAAATATCGTATGCAGTCATATGTTATCTGCTATATATTTATAAGTGAATGTGTAAACCACAATGCTCATGTAAATGTCTTATGTATAGTATGTTAGCAATTGTTTTGGAGCTTGTCTCCCCAGGCCTACACTGAAAATGACCAGCTCTGTCCAGTCAGACCTCCCCGGTAAACAAATATAAAATAAAATAAATAAATAAAACATGTCTGCACAGTAAAATCGTATCCACTGATGAGGGGTTCTATAAGAATCACTCTCATTTATCTTATAAAGTGCTTGTTTTCTTGATATATATGCATGTCATTCTGGTTTAGGTGGGAGGATTCTGACATGAGATGAAGTGAAAGAGGACTGTATACTAAGAAATAAAGTCAGATTGGAATATATTGGAGTAGTTAACATATCAAAGAAGATAAGGTGGAGAAAGAATGAGAAGTAGAATTATGAAAAGGGAAATAATACAAACACAGAATTAAGAGAATGAAACAGGCCAAGTAGTACAATTTTATCTAGGGCATGAAAGATTTTAAGTGCTTTAAAAAAGAGAGTCAGTAGGAATATGAAAGAACAATAGGTTAGACAGATGGACGTCTGAGTAACTGAGCAAGAGTGAAATAAATGAACCAATTTCCAGGTATTCAGTAAAATATAGATGAGTCAGACTATTCTGTGTAAATTTGTTTTTCATAATGTCGAAAAAGGCCCTTTCCAAATAATGAAAGACAATGGAACACCAGAAAGAGAGAGAGAGAGAGAGGTTGAATAATCATTTTAATAAATTCAAATAGTTAGAAGCAATCATGCCTACCATCTCCAGCCTGCTGCTACAATAACTTTCATCATGACATATACTCTAGAAACTGATGATGATGAAGCTGATGACGATGATATTGAATATGATGATGGTGACAACGATTTTGTTATCTTAGCCTACATTGATGACTAGACAATGATTCATGGGAGCCCTTTTGTGTGAGCAATACAAATGAGCAATAAATAGGTGGCCTCTGATATTCCTCCTACAGAATTAAGATGGATTTCCCTATGCAAATGTGAACTATGTTTTTTGGTTCACTATTCACTGCAAATTCCATTCTGAAAATGGTGAGCCAAAAAAAAAAAAACATAAAAAAATACACATAATTATTTTTTGCAGGAGGGCCAAGTCCCCCCACAAGACCCAATATAGGGATCAAGCCACCCAACCACCCCTGCTCTGAAATTATATAATTATTAACTGTACAGCTGCACCACAGTGAATAGAAGTGGAAAAAAATGAGAAGTACACCAGCTCGCACAGTGCAATACATTACAGTGAAACTTCTGCGAAATTAAATTCTCACACTAAATACACACAGGAAATGCATAACCACAATCACATTACTATGCAAGTAAGATGACTATTGTTGAAGCAGCTTGGCAGCAGTTTAGTACATGCTCAAGCACTGACCACTATTCTCCTGGGCTTAGGAGGATGCAGCTGTGCAGCAGACCAGACTATTATCATTTTAATGGCATTACACGTCCCACTTTTGTTTGTATATCCTCACCTAGAGTAAGTAACATGTGCAACACTGAAAAAGATGAAGATCACACCATCTAGTTTATGTACCAGTTTCAACAATATACATGCAAATCAAGGAACATATGATGTAGCCAGTCAAGAGACATGTCTTTGAGAGCAAACCTGAGAAAACATAAAATACCATGATGATACTGACATAATACGAATATTACACATAGGAAAGGAGAACTGGATTTAAATTAAATCTCATCTTATCTTGCTGTTGTAAAACAGCAGTCGTACAAATGAGCTGACATGCAAACAATACTTATAAATAGCCTCTCTAGCTCATCCTTTCCCTTATTGCAATAGAACAACTTCATTTATAATAGTTTGTACTAGTTTAACATGTTTGCTAACCGTCACCTCTGTCTGCTTATCTTTCTTGACTTACCTTTCTTCACTTTACAACTGTCCTTGTTTATTACAGTGCTTCCTCATGATTTAACTAGATTGTTAATGTACTATTCTCATCTAGATAAGGTGAGATATACTACAGCAATTACTTACATTTAAAAGAAACAGCTTGATAAATGTTATTTGAAATGGGATAAATGTCCTTCTACTGTACATTCACCATATTGTCAACTAATATTATAAAATAATGTTGTTTAATTAACAGGTATGGTTCACTGAAATGTTGTTAACCAGACTTTTTAAGTGATTATGTTGTAGAACATTTTTTGACCCCATGTAAACAGATACTTTCCTGATGGGGCCAGCCTAGTTAATGAGCAGATGTAACTATGGAAAACATTTCTGATTTTTTTTTCCAATCTTAAAATTTTATATACAGAGTTTAGTTTTCTGGGCTGTTGTAAGAAGTTGCTCATATTACACTGAACTCATACAAAAAAAAGTGAGGTCATAATTTGTACCAAAAGCTCATAAACTGTATTGGCATTGAAGCTTTTAAAATGAGTGACCTAATTATTTTTGGGAATATAATTATATTTGATATACCATACTCCTCCTCCAACAAATCTTTGAGTTTCTGTTTAATAAAATATGATATAATAGATATGCAACAAATACAGATACTGTACATAATAATGTGCAATTTTTCAGAAAGATAAAGTGGTGAGAAGTGTGATTATATAATTAGACAAAAAAATAGCAGGGCAAATATTGAATTTTGTTTTTTCTTCTATGTATCCGTGGATAGCTGTATTAAATGGAAGAAAACGCTTTTTAAGATAATATCTGGGTGGGGCTGATGCTTAAATCACAAATGGAATATAATCCCTAATACATTGCAAAGTATGTCATTAGGATTGCCATTTATGTATATGGTGTTGAATGACAAATGGAGATAAATGAGCTTCAGCAATCAGAATGTGACCTCAGAATTTGTTGCTGAAGTCTTGTTCATATCCTCATATCATTTGCATAGTAAAAACAGCTTAAATCCTTGTTAACAGCAGCTGAATCATGGATGATCTTAATTTTAACACACTAGTAATACTTTAACTTTAATTTGTTAATAATATTTTAGAGTCATGCATAAGCACTTCTGATGTGATTTCCCTAACTCTTTTCTATTCTAAATCCCTTTATCCCTTGCAATGCAAATTCTGCAGCATGTGTGACTATGTCAAATGCTCAAAAGAACTGGGAAAAAAAGCAATCTGAAACAAAACTAAACATTGCTGTCATGGAGTAATAGAGTAAAATATTGGAGTGTGTCAGGCAAATAGGTGTTATGCTGTGGGGTCTACTTCCTCCAGGCCCGAGCACTTTATCCATCGGGCTTCAACATTAAGATCAAACCTGGCAAGTCAGAATGATATCATAGTTCAAGCTCTCAAAGATATTGTAACTATAACAAACAATCCAAAAATACAAACGTTCTTACAGAGGTTTCATTTGAAAATCAGATATTGAAGTACCCTTGGTTATACTGCTGCTATATTATGTTGTTAATTTCAGCAGCATGAGATATCACATTTCTAAATATTCATCCTATTCATTTTCACTTCAGGTTGCAAACCTAGCAAATGTTGTTCACTTCAGGTCTTGATGATAATATCAAGCTTTTTGTACTTCTACAATTTCCATTTTTACCATAGTAGCATCAAATAGCTGTTTCCTGATTCCTCTACAAAGGTTTATGATATCTTTGCACTTATTACCTGTTTTTTGTTATGTCATCCTTAGTAAAATATCAACAAATAAAAACATAAATAAGTTCAATACATATTTACAATACTGAAATAATCATCACATAGTCCAGTTAACTATAATATCAATTATTTAAAATCTACCCAATTTATGACATTTAAAATATAATAAGCATTCAGATATATTTGATTTAAATCTCCACATAAGTGTTAAGTCTTTGAAACTTCTGCTTATTTTGCTGAAGCAAAATGACAAAGGCGTAATAAATGTTTATATTTTAGTAGCTCATAATACATTTGCTCATTGCCTCTTGCATTAAATGGTAAATGTCCTACATTTCACTGCTCTAGTCCTATTTAATTTCCTAGACCTCAAACGATTCAACCTTTTAGAAATGTGTAGCCTACCAGAACCCCAACTCTATCCCTAAAATTTCCACCCATTTCCTAACCCTAACCAGAGTCTTAAATATCTACCTAACTCTAAAACTCCACTCCTGCTTCCTAATTAGTATCTTGCTAATCACCTCTTAAGCCTAAAAATTGCACCCGTACTGACCTTAAACTCCCCAGTCATTCTTTAGCCCAAAAAGTGTACTCACCTTCTTTAACACAAAATTCCAACTCCGTGAACCTAAAAGACTCCTTCTGTTTCATGTTCCCTAAATCTAAATCACCCTCCAAATTGCATCCTAAAATCCTAAGTACAGTTTCACCCCGACCCTCTTTTCATGGCTGCCACATTTAGCATGTTCAAACCCAATAATGTGCTCAGGCAAGGTGCACTTTATCCACGTGGCTACCTCAGCTTACCTGACCATGAGTGGAAGTTCACATGAGATACAAAATGACCATGTCTGTGGCTTTGACTTCCTGGTACTCAAGGGGCTTATAGCAGACACACTAACATACCACACATTGTTATGTTTTTTCTGTTGACCAGTAACTGAATAATGAAAGATTACTCTCTTAACCAAATTTAACATACTTTAAAACTTTTTTGTCTCAAAAATAAATAGCATTAATCACATTGATATTAAAGAAAAAAATAATTATTCGGAGAAATACTTTTCCACAAAGGCAAATTTGCTTTCCACTATATATATATATATATATATATATATATATATATATATATATATATATATTAACCTAAACAAGTAAAATTCACATGAGGATTATAACCAGTATAGTTAAAGTGTGTAGATTTTTATATTTATCTTTTTTAATTGGTTCAATGCATAACTTGTGGGCTTAGAAATATGACCAGAACGAATGCAGTACAATTTTGTCACTAGGCAGGTTTTCAATGAAATTTTAATTTGCAGATGGGATAAGGTTTGGATGGTCACCATTATGATTGTTCTCTTTTTGATTAATTACTATGTATTGTAGCGAGTACAGTTCTCTGTAGGATATGTACCTGTTTGTCAACTTGATAGTAATAGGGCATCTTTCTGGGGCATAAAAGTTGCTATGGGCAGTTGTATGTTGAGTGTAGGTTTGTAGATAAGACCCTAACAAACAAATAAATACATGAATGAATGAATGAAAGAATAAATAAATAAAAATCACAAAAGCATCCTGAGATACTAATAACTGGTCTCATTTATGGTGCTCTTGTCTTTTTTGCTTGATTTCTGTTAAAAGATTTCAAAAAATTATACTTGGGGCTGCCCTGAAAATAAAAATTGCTGAGATTTCACAATTTCTAATATGGCATAGGTATACAGCACTCTGGAAATTAACAAAAAATGTAATATGAAGTTTACCTATAAGAAGTAAGGCTAGAAATATGAAAAGTGAATCAAAGTGTAGTTATTTTACATACTTTAAATGAGCAATATGAGTAATAGAAATATTCTAAAATGAAGTATAGCAAGTCATTGTTTTAAGGCTCAGAAAAGTAGACTGTGATTATGTTACCTTTCTTCTTTTCTCTTCTCTTCTCTTTTCTTTCTTTCATTTTTTTTTTGTGTTTTTGTGGTGTAGATGTGGTGATGAATCTTAGTAGACTTACAGAGTTATCTGGTGCACGAGAGTAATCTGAGTGAAAGGATTATAATTGGAGTAAAATGTTTAAAACAAACATGCTCTGATGGGCCCAAAACTGCAATGCCTACTTATACGACAGTATACAGCATGCTTTGTGGAAAGCACTGGATATAACTAAAGAATAAAATGCACTGATTGGTGCCTGGATGAGGGTATACCCACTGTGCATCTGAGACATGGGGGATGAGGAGGTTGGCAGGCAACAAGAATAAAAATGCATATATTTTTTATGAAACCAAAACATTACCTATAAGTGATATATCAAGAAAATAAGATACATTTTACTACAATGTGTTTTTTTTGTTTGTTTTGCTTTGTTTTGTACAAAACATACAATGACTTTTTGCTTCTAGTTTTGCCAAGGTTAATTTGTATTTAATACAGTCTGTAATGAATGATACAGAAAAAGTATAGGCAACCTAGAAAATACATAGAAAAAATTAAATTTAAGTTATACAAACAGTAAATTAATAATATTCACTGAAAATATAAACAGTCTATTTAATAGAACCTAAAAAGTTCTCTACTAACATGCTCAGCTAGAAATTGGTTTAACTGAATGACCAGTGTTATGTTATGTGGCCTGGTCAGTTTGTTCATCACTGAACACACTTCTCATAATTCTCTTAAACCATCAGGTGTTATCATGCAGTGAGACACGGAAATGTGTTTCTGCAGATGTGTCAAATATCATGGACTAGTCTATGTAAGTACAGAATGTATTCCTGTCACACAGGATCTTTCTCCTTGTTATTATGTTTCCACTGGAATTAAATGTTTCTAGCAAGAATTTTCAGAAACGCACTCCCCACCAGACACGGGATAATCAAGAAAGAAATACATAATTTAATACTCCCTGGTGCTCAATATAGGCCCTGCAAACATGATTGCTGTGATCTCTTAATATCATATACAATAATATACCTTTAGAGGTATAGTTCCCTAACAGGGATCACTGTGAGTGCCAAATTATATGGTATATGATATTGCCAAGTAACTGGCCTGCACAATTATATAAAGGACTAATAGTGATCACAAATTAAGTTCAACAGATTATCTGGTACAAAGTGACCCATGTTTATTCTGAGCATGAACAATTCTCAGCACTCTGACAGCCCATCACACCCAGCCCATCTACACGAAAAAAATCAAATCTTTTAATTTATGCATCTTTCCAACAGGGGACTAAAGACAATGCGGAGTTAAGCAAGCTTAATTCATTCAACACCTCTAGTAAATGTGCAGTGCTGTGACAGTGCATGTTCCTTGTCATTTAAGTTTGTAAAATGATTTGACTGTTGCATTTTAAACATGGTGCTCTGTGTGGGTCAAATGCAGAATACATGTGTACATAAGAAGCAGTCTGTTGCACTGCTTAATTTATCTAAGATGAGTATGTTCATATGGGAAGATAGAATGTAAGTTTAAACTGAGGGTGTAAATGTAGATGGCAATTTCAGTCAGTATTAGTGGCTCAGCATGAGGACACTTGCCTTGCAGAAGGCTGTGGTTTCCAACCTAGAAAAAGGTGTCCCATATTACAGTACTGATGTTGCAATGCAGCATTTGTGACAGAGGATACTGCACTCCTGTGGTGACCTCCTTCAGAAAGGATACAGTAGGGGGCGTGGCCATGAAGAGCACTGAGTAGCAGCACTTCTTTTCAGCTCTGTCTCTTCAGATTTTCTATGACAGGAATTTTATGAAACAACTATCCTAATTGTGGATATTTTTTAAGTTTTTTATTTCTCTTGATATAAAGAAGGACAGTATCTAAAATGTTTTTAGAATAATATAATTTTTCCTGTCAAAACTTCTGTGATACTCTGATCTTCACCAGTTAAAAGATGAGCATCTCTAAATCAGCACATCAGGATGCTACCTTTAAAAAGGAAATACAATCCTTGCTGACTAATATACAAGAATTAACTAGCAAAATAGACAGAATGGACTTGAAGTTGGATGATTTCAAAGAGAGATGTACACATCAAATGGACACTATTCATGAAGACCTAAAACAACAGAAAGAACAAATCTCAGAAATCCAAACAGCTCTCAGTGATATGGACACCAGAATTCAGGAAATTGAACATAATATTGAATTTCTTTTAAAACAAAATACCCAACTGCTATCAAAAGTAGATGACCTTGAAAACAGATCTCGCCATAATAATATAAGAATATTTGGATTACCTGATAATATAGAAAATAATAATATGGAAAAGTTTTTAACACTGTGGTTGCCAGAAATTTTGGAACTTCCTGAAGCACTTTCCTATGGTATTGAAAGGGCTCACAGGTCCATGGTATCATCTAAAAACAGCAAAACTAGTTCTACTAAATCTGTGATTGTAAAATTCCTTTCATCTCATGATAAGGAAATAGTACTGAAAACTGCCTGGGCAAAATCACCAATTAAGGTAAAAGACAATTTAGTACACTTCAATAATGATTACTCACCAGCAGTAATCTCCAAAAGGAAAGTCTTTTTGCCCTTAATAAAAGAACTTAATACAATCTCACTTATTATTTCCAGCAAGGTTTAAAATCTTTAACCAGAATGCAAATCAAATTTTTGAGGACTTAGACACAGCTGTTTCTTTTGTTAAAACAAATAAACTTCTGGACAAACTTGAAGACATGGAATGGGCTACTGCTAGTTTAAAGAGGTTGCCAGAAAATAGAACATAGAAAACTTTTGAACAAAAAAAGAAACTTAGAAAATAACTAACATCAGATACATATCTCTTTACTTGATTCCTTTTTACATGTAAGTGACCCAAAAAGTCTGGGGAGATGAAACTGGATCAACAGGTAAACACTGTGAACTTATTTTGTTCACTGATAATTTATCATTGCCTTTTATATTGTTGTTGGTGATGATATAGTTTTATATTCAGTTACTGCATTTTAATTTAAATGAGTAATAGTTCATTTTCTCATAGTATAAGTAGTTAAATAAAACCATTTGGTTGAATGTTGTATTTATGATAATGATTAGTAGTTTATTTTAATTGATTTTAGCTATAATAGTTTATTTTTTCATAGTATGTGTAGTTAAATAAAAATGCTTGGTAGAATGTTATGTTTATGATAATGATTAGTTGTTGATTTCAACTATATTATTTAGTGCTTATAGATCTGATTCCTCTTCTTTGCTTTATTACACAATCTGGTTTGTGAATAGTAAATGTAGCCCTATGTGGTGATATTGATGAGATGGTGAGATGGTTATGTTGTGTTGTGCTGGGGTTGGTTGTCTTATTTTGGTGTTCAGTACTATTAATAGTTTCCTTCCTTTGGTGGTTTAATGTTGTCTGTTTGCTTCTGTGTACTCCTTTGCCAGCTTATGGTTGTGCTTATATACATTATATGAATGAAAAATAGTGTTTTTTGTGGCATGATTTCATTAAATCTAAGGATCTTACTTTGCTTGTAGTTGCTTTGGTAAGCTTCAGGTGTTGCTATCGCAACGCTTGGTTTTGGGACACCTTTGCTGTCATTTTATCAGTTAACAATTATACTGCAGGCTCAAGCTTTTAAACTAAAGCTAAATGAGTTTACACTCACAGTTTCACGCTGAAAATGATAAAAGTTGTCTCCAGAACTCGAGAATAACTCCACGAGATGCCTGTTGAGCAAAGGCATCCGTTTATCGCATCATCATGCTGTTTTTGAAGTTTAATTGAATTCTGCACTGATCTGCTGCTAGATAGCACTATTGGATCATTTAAATGCTCAGGAAGCATACAGTAGATGTTTACAAGTCCATGAATGGCAAAACTTAAGAACTTTTGTTTCAAATGAAAAGGGCAGTTATAAAACAGTATGTAAATTTGTTTTTACTTTATGTAAACTGTGCAAGGTAGCTTTCTTTTAGCAGTTTATTATTTTAAAGCATATTCAATTCATGTAATCTCTCTAGTCACTGAACATAAGGAATATGGTTTAAATTACTGCATGTATTCAAGCCACAATATTTCCTATCCTGTAAACTATAAGCTAGAATAATTTTATACTGCATTGTTGGTTTACAGGAAATGTAATCTTCTATAAACAAAGTAAAAAGATTCCTGAATGTTATACAAGCAACTAGAAATATGATGGTTTTAATAATACGATGGTAAATTCACATCCTTTACTGCAGTAAGACTACTAATAGTAGATAATTTGTAATAGTTTAGTGAGGTACGGTCCTTAGTGCTACATCTTAATTGTACATTTTGGTTATAGATATTTTATTTATCAGCACTCATATTACCATCTACTTAAAACATGACTAGTCAGAAGTGCAATAGGTTTTGACATCTGAATACATACCTTCACATATATTATAGAATATTCAGATCTCATTCAGTCTATAGGAAATCTGTATAGGATAAAACACTATTTATCAAATTCAAATAAAACTGCTCTGACATGAACATAATTTTACATGTTTAAAAACTTTATTTTTCAACTTACAGATGATAATAACTTTAATGAGGGAAAGAGAGACCTGTTATGTTTATGTATGTTGGGAGGGTGGCCTAATTGTTAAGGTGTTTGCCTTAGAAACACAAAGTACAGGGTTTGAATCTCACAGGGGATATTTGGCTAGGCTTAAAATGGCTCGCAAGGGCAGTTAGCTTAGTACTAACCTATGAACCTATAAGGTAAATAGGATATATTATAGTTTAATGACAGTACTAAAATATAGCAAAGGAAAAGGGTGATTATACATAATTATCACCAGTAAACTAGTTATGATAAGTTTACTTTGTAAATTCCTTTTTGCTTCTTGGAACAACAAGCCTGTCATTTATATGGCTTTAAACAGATTTTTAGTTATTACATTTATTTGTTAACAGAGCATTGCCAGTTATATCCTAGTTTATTTGGACAAGTTCTGAGCACAGACTAATTGTATGGGTAATATTTATATATAAATAGTCAGCAAGTGTTTTGATAATGAGAATAAACCAATAAAGCTGGTAGGAACATATTTACACATAGAGTACAGACTTAAACTTTACATAGGCACTCCTAATTCCAGTAGATGAATATTGTAACCTCAGCCATAGTTTTGCCAAAGCAACTACTTGTTTTTAATGCTTGTATCTGAATGGTTGCCTTTTAAAATTATCTTGTCATACAATATTTGCACTCCCCATCAATAAAACAGTAGTCATGAATCTCTAAATTTTTCATGATGAAGCTAAAGGAAGCAATCTTAATGCAAGGAATGAATGTCATGCATTTACTTAACACATGAGCTAACACACATAGTTTTTTTGTGCTGTACAGACTTCAGATTTGAAGGTACAGAATTCTAATCTATATTATTTTATTGTCTACACTATGTGTTATGTATACAACATAAATATAAATAGAACCATTATCTTTGCAGTATTATAACGTGGTACTCACAGTTGATTATATATTTCATTAGTAGTTATACTGATGTTTGCTAATATGTTAACATAAAGTGTTAGATATGGTTGTAATAGTTATTATTAAAACTTTAAGTGAAAAAAAGAAAAGAAGAGGTATATGCTATAGGAACTTTATTTGCTTTTTCAACTAATAGTTTTATAATACTAAGTAAATACTTTTCAGCATATGAATGTTTTGTATATATTCACATATTCAGTTTTGATGATGTTTCTTATTTTGAATGATTTTTTTTTTTATTAGTTATTAGATTGCAGTAATGGTCTGTATTTATACTTCGGTTAGTTTTCTAACATAATAACATTATTTCTGTAGAATCTCTAGTTGAGTAAGTGACATTATGACTTGCTGCATATATCTTTCCTTTTTAATTGCATTGATTATTATGATATTTTTCTCTTATAGATGAATACAAAAGTAAATTTTTATAGAATTTCATCACCAAAGATCTGTTAGTTATATATCTTATAAAGTGATTATTATATGATTATTTTATATACTATTAACATAAACCAGAAACCAAACGAGCGTTAGGACTGAAAAAGCACCAACTATGAAAAAAAAAATAATTGAGTGAATGATAATTTAATGTTATAAAATAACTGATTAGAGGGAATATTTTTAGTTTGATAAAGTTTGTCAAGAGAACAGACGAAAGCGTTCATATCAACTGTTTGGACACTTTTGGATTTTATACAATATTTTCTTGACGTGTGGAGATTTGTACAGAATAAATCAACTTTTCTGAAGAAGTCTTTGTTTTGGGTTGCCTGTTTCAGACTTGGATTGTTTTTTCATATGCTATTAACATGAATTGACATGAATAAGAAGCTAAAATTGTTTATTCAGAGTAGATATTTCTCAGACGCTGATTAGATGTTGCTACTGAATAAAGGGTTAATGTGAGTGATTATATGTCACTCAAATTGGGAGTAGTATACTCCAGAGAGGTTAAGGGTGGTTATGAAGTTATCAGTTTAAGTAATAATAGTTTACTATTAGCTTTCTTGGCATTTTCCACAATTCTTAAAATAGTAATTCTCATATGTCTACTTCTTTCAATGTTTCCACATTATTTAAAAATAATGTATCTCTAGGTATTCCTTTTATTAACATTAATAATCTATGGTTTTAGTCAAAATATTTCTCTTTCAACATCATACTATAGAATGACTTCATTGAAGAGTATTTCAATTAACATTAATGGATTAAATAATCCAAATAAGAGACAACGTTTCTTTAAATATCTCAAACTGCATAAAGTTCAATTAATATTCTTACAAGAAACCCATTTGAAAACAGAAGATGTATTTAGATTAGATACTAAATCATATTCAGTGTTAGCTAGTTCAGAACATTCTCAAAAGAAAAGAGGAGTAACCATCTTATGGAACAACTCATTACATAAACCAAAAATTATTAATAGTTATAAAGATAATAAAGGAATGTTTTGTCTAGCGACTATCCAGTTTAATAACAAAATATACCCCTTAGTAAATCTATACTGGATTCCAGGAATAGGCACTGATATGGTAAACAACAGTTTGATCATATAGTACAACTTTCAAAGGGACATATAATATTAGTTGGTGATTTTAACTGTATTTTAGACAATAAAGAATCAACATCACATAATAAAAGAAGAATTACAGCTTCAGCCAAATTGTTGAAAGATTTTTTGGAAACTTATTTCTTTAAAGATATACATACCATTGCTGATTCTGATTCCTTAGGTTATACTTTTTTTCAAATAGACATAATACACATTCAAAGATAGTGTTTTGTTTTCTAATGATTTAGTAGATTCTTTAATTAATACTAAGGTGATTACATGTCCATTATCTGATCACAATTCGATCATTTTCAAATTTTTAGTTACCCCAAACCATAATGTTTAAATAAGTAGAATACCTGCCTATATAACTAAATTGAAAGATTTAAAAAATTTTATAACATCAGAAATTCAGAATTTTATTTAACAAAACAATATAAATGATATTTTTGAGATCTTTGTATGGGATGCTTTAAAAGCTTACCTCTATGGCAGAATTATAAATTGGAATAACAAAAAAAGGAAAAGTTGGGATGAGTAGTTAATATAAATACAAAATAAGATAGATTCTTTGAAACTTATTCAAGAAAAAGATACAAATAAAAATGATATAAAAAAAAACAAATTCTTTGAATACTAAGTATATGGAAATACTGAACCATAAAACTATGAATATTTTAGAAAAATTTAAAGTCTTAAAATTCTCCTCTAATCCTAGATCTCTGAATTTATTAGCTAATAAAACTAAAAGAATAAAAACATTCACTCATATAAATGAAATATTCTCCCCTAAAAAGAAAAAGACAGTTTCAGGTACACAAAACATCTTAATTGAATTTAGAGATTTTTTTTACAAACATTGACCAACAATCCAAGATAATAGATTATAATCAAGAAATCAAATCTTTCATTCACAAATATACAAAAAAATTATCTAGTGAACAAGTTACTATTATTGACATACCCATTTCCTTTAAAGATATCCAATCCCAGATTACTAAATGAAAACTAAATATAGCATTAGGAAATGATGGTATAATCCCAGAGATTTATAAATTAGTACAGCTGATGCCTTAAAACTGCTTAATAAAGTTTATAATATTTCCCAAAATGACAATTTAATACCTCCATCATGGAAATATACTTTTATCTCCCCAATCCTCAAAGCTGATAAGAACCCTGTTAAATATTTATATTATAGGCCTATCTCCTTATTAAATATTGATTACAAAATGTTTATGTCAATTTTTGCAGACAGACTTAAACATTTTTTGCCCACATTAGTCAATGAGGATCAAACAGGATTTATAGTATACAGAAATTCTTATAACAATATCAAAATAATTCTGTCCTTAATTGAACCAGTTAATTACTTAAAAAACAGCTTAAAATTAATCAGTCTTCACATAAACTGTGCTTGTGATTCAGTCAATTGGGACTACTGATTTTTACTTTTGGAGGAACTAAACTTCTCTAGTAGTTTTATAAATTATGTGCCTCATCTCAGAACTACCCGATCTGTTGCTTGACAGAAACATGGTTCAAGAAACCAGAAAACCCCATCACTTTGTTTTACAGAACCAGGTCCACACCTACCAAAACCATATGCCCCACAACGGGCAGGACTGGTTTCCAACCTCAACTGTTTTGCAATTTATCCTCAGGTCAGTATCCAGCATCCCCATTAGAGCAGTATTTCAGACAACTGACAGTGGGAGAGCACTTTGGCAACCACCATGGAGAGGTGACCTATCTCTCCTACCACCACTACAACTCAAATCTTTCCTGGCCCCATTGAGAAACTAACCCACAATGGGAACTGCCCATTATATGCTAAAACATTGGGTGACCACTACTCAAACACCACCCAAAACATAGGCAACACTCAAGCTTTCAGGCACTGGGAATATTAGCTCCTCAAATGCTATGAGACCTATGGTCACTCTATCCACAGGGACAGACATACTACTGGATATCATAACATTGGACAGCCCAGACCATCCAGGCCATCCATCTCAAAACATTGGTAGACTTCTCAAAAAATGTTTCACTGGATATCCACATCCCACCCCACCCCCAGCCCGAAAACCCACCTGAAAAACTTCTCAAAGGTGAGACCTCACGGATCTCAAAAATGAAGTGGAATCCTTCAAGGCCCAGAGCCAGGGAAAACTATGGCCCAAACTGCAGAATCCTATAAATCAGTTCTACGGACCATGCAATCTGACGGACATCATAAGGAATCCATAAACAAATCAAACACAAGAAAAAGCAAAGGCAGGCAGTCTGGCAGTAACTAGCAAAATTAAAATAATCTATGCAAATAAAGGCAACTACTACGAGGAGTGCAAAATCCTAAAAGGGAAGGCATCTCTGATCATGCTATGCAAAAATATATTAGGATAAAATCCTCAGTTTCAGCCGGAGAAAAATGAGTTGAAACACTAATAACAAGAAAAAATACACTTTCCAGTTATGTTAGGAACCAGACTGCTTGAACCCAACCTTGTTCTGTTCCTGTTTCTAAATGACAAAAAAAACAACCCTGAACCAACAGACATCCCCCAATATCCTGGCAGACAGGTTCAGTGCAAACTTCTCTCCCCAAAATATCCTATCCTCAGCCCAAGCCCAATCCTCTCCCACACTCGGCACACTGCTGGGAAAGACTGCCTCCTCCACAAAAACAAGCCCATGGCATCCAATGGGAAAACCACCACATGAACAAAAGGAGAACTACAATCTCAGCTAAAACTCAGGATGACTGCAGTGGGACTACCCTACCACAGGGGTCCCACTCCAGCTGCAACAGCAGTAGGTCCTCCCCAAGGTGAAACCTCTGCGGACCCCTCCTACTATATAAAGCAAGCGCATTTGAGGGAGCAGAAGACCAAGGCTATGGGAGAGGATCATCATGAACTCCATAACACAAAGACATTGGGGACCTACAGACTAGAGATCCTACCCAATTTAGCTTCTTCAGGGGCTCAGGGCCCACTCACCCTTGCAATCTTTCTTGGAACGGTCACCAAGCATATAGATGGTTGGAAGGTAGTCCACACAGCCTATCTGGAACTCGCAAGGCATCAATTACACTTATCCACCCTAAATATAAACCCCTAACATCAAACCTAATAATAGAACTGGCTCAAAGACAGAAACTGGCTCAAGAAGAGACACAGGTGGGTCAGTTGCTGCATCCCACAACAGACTGTCAGCTTCAAGTCACCATTGGTGGACCACTTTGTTCTGTCTTTACATTTCTCTGGTATTAAGTTTACTTTCTGGGGTACCACAGATGACTGGGGGACTATAGCTCACTGCAAAAACACCTGCCAGCTGACTTCTTGCATGCCACAAACATCCTTCAAAGAGGTCTCACTTCAACTAGATCTCCAGCCAGAGAGATAATAACTGCCAAGGTCTGCCAAAAAGTCATAAAATGTAAACCTTAGTGTATGCCCTTAAAAAACACAATTACAACCAACCCCATTAAAACTCCATACCCACAAATTAAGTAGAGACAAGAAAGGGATCTTGGGACTTGGGTTGATTAGAATCTCTCCTTGACAACCACAACCAAATTGCCAAAAGAAAAACCTTCTACATAGCCCACCTCATCATTCAAGGATTCACATCTAGATCAAGAGAGAGGTAATCGTGCCCATCATTCATCCCCCTCATCAGGCCAGGGGGCCCCCACAATACCTTTACCTGCCCGACACCTGCAGCAATCAGCAATTAGAAAGACTCAAAAGCACCAGGACCAGGAGATCAGGGGGATCAAGGAGCCATATGATGCGGTTAAAAACTAAAACTCTGCACCTACACAGTTGCATAGCACCTCTATGAGGCAATCTATGCCTGACATATATAAAATATGTGGTCCAACAGAAATGTGGACATGCTCCACCTCAGTAAATCTCTATCTTGCTTAGGCCCATTGCTTTAGAGGGCTGACCTCAGCACAGAGAAAATAGAAAGAAATGCTGGAGGGACAGATTCATAGCCCAGCTCTGGAATAGGCTCATAGGAATTCCAAATTATGCACCATGTTAGCAGACTACCTCACTTCACTCAAGATCTTGATGGATGGGATGGATGGTTGGTTAGTTTTGTCCCGGGATTATGTCCATGTCACTAGACACAGAGGCATAGTAAACTAACTAAAAAAAAAGGACACAGTGTAAATGAAGAAGGTGATAAGCAAACACAAATCAAGCTGGGGCTTATAAATGCCCCAGGGCAGATAGCCTAGTATGAACCTATGAACCTATTACTAGTTTACATCAAGGTAGCTAAGCACACATTACAACAGATACAAATTTATCCCAAAATATACCAGTAATTAAAGGAACAAAACAAGGGTGCCCTTTATCTCCTTTACTATTTACATTGATTATGGAACCTTGGGCTAAAAACATTGAAGGTTATAGCTTGAGTCCTATTGATGTTTCCAAATTACAAATCTTTGTGGATAACATACTCATTACACTAGGTGGTAATAATGCATCTATTCATGCTCTTTTAAAAGATGTTGAATACTTTCTAAAAAAGTCAGGTTTAACCTTTAATAATAACAAAACTAAAATCTTGACAATTGGCCCTAAAAAACTAGAATTACTAGATGTCTATAAAAAATACCAAGCACAGTCTAATGAACTACTTTATCTAGGCATTGTAATTGCTAACAACATAAAATATATCATTCAAATCAATTACAATAAAAGCTTATTGGCAATAGGAAATCTCATTAAAAAATGGAATAAAATCCAATTTTCTATGAATGAAAAACTTTTAATTATTAAAATGATTATATTACCTTAAATTCTTTATATTATCCAATCAATCTCTTTACTCCCACCTAGTTCACTAATTAAGAAATTTAATTCTATGATATATAAATGTTTATGGTTCCTTATGAGACCTAGAATAGCTTTATCTTATCACATGAAAAATTGAGAGGTATAGCTTTGCATAATTTGGAAATCTACTCAATCTCTGCAATGGCTAAATTTATTTCTCTTCTTATAGATATTAAACACACTCACAAGCCGATGCAGTTCTTTGTGCTGGTCCCAGGCCCGGATAAATGGGGAGGGTTGCATCAGGAAGGGCATTCAGTGTAAAACTCGGCCAAATTATTGATGCGGACACTGGTAAATATTTACATACCGGATTGATCGAGACCCGGGTTAACAACGACTGCCACCAGTACTGTTAGCCAACAGGGTGCTGGCAGAAATTGGGCTACTGTTGGTCGAAGGAGTAGATGAGGTGGAAGGCATGGCTGAAGGCAGGAAGAGAGGAGAAAGGCTAGGACTGTGGTAGTGAGGGTCAGAACTTTGAATGTTTGCAGTATGACTGGTATGGGGAGAGAGCTAGCCAATATGATGGACAGAAGGAAGGTTGGTATATTGTGTGTGCAAGAGACCAGATGGTAGGGGAGTAAGGCTAGGTGTATCGGAGGTGGGTTCAAATTGTTTTATCATGATATAGATGGAAGGACTAATGGCATAGGAGTTATCCTGAAGGAACAGTATGCTAAGAGTGTTTTGAAAGTGAAAAGCGTGCCGGACAGAGTGATATTTATGAAGCTGGAAATTAATGGTGTAATGATAAATGTTGTTAGTGCATATGCTCTACAAGTTGGATGTGCGATGGACGAGAAAGAAAAATTTTGGAGTGAGTTGGATGAAGTCGTGATGACTGTACCAAAGGGTGAGAGAGTGGTGATTGGAGCAGATTTCAATGGGCATGTTGGTGAAGGGAACAGAGGGGATGAGGAAGTGATGGGTAGGTATGGTGTTAAACAAAGGAATGCAGAAGGGCAGGTGGTAGTGGATTTTGTGAAAAGGATGGACATGGTTGTGGTGAATACATATTTTAACAAGAGGGAGGAGCATAGGGTGAAATACAAGAGTGGAAGAAGATGCACACAGGTGGATTATATCTTATGTAGGAGGACCAGTTTGAAGGAGATTAGCGACTGTAAAGTGGTGACCGGGGAAAGTGTAGTTAGGCAGCATAGGATGGTGGTTTGTAAGATGATGTTGGTGATCAAGAAGAGGAGACGGAGTGTGAGGGCAGCACCAAGGATCAAATGGTGGAAATTGAAAAAGGGTAATTGTGAGGTGGAGTTCAGGGAAGAGTTAAGACAGGCACTGGGTGGCAGAGAAGAGTTACCAAATAGCTGGGTAACTACAGCAGAGCTAGTAAAGGAGACAGCTAGAAAGGTGAATAGTATGACATCTGGACAGAGGAAGGATGACAAGAAGACATGGTGGTAGAATGAGGAAGTACAGGAGAGTATACAGAGAAAGAGTTTGGCAAAGAAGAAGTGGGATTGTCAGAGAGATGAAGAAAGTAGGCAGGAGTATAAGGAAATGAGGTGCATGGAAAAGAAAGAGGTGGCAAAGGCTAAGGATAAGGCATATGAAGAGTTGTATGAAAGGCTGGACACTAAGGAGGGAGAAAAGGACCTGTACTGATTAGCTACACAGAGGGACCGAGCTAGGAAAGATGTGCAGCAGGTAATGGTGATAAAGGATAATGAGGGAAACATACTTACAAGTGAGGAGAGTGTGTTGAGCAGATGGAAAGAGTAATCTGAGGGGTTGATGAATGAAGAGAATGAGAGGGAGAGAAGGTTGGATGATGTGGGGAATAGTGAATCATGAAGTGCAATGGATTAGCAAGGAGGAAGTAAGGATAGCTATGAAGAGGATGAAGAATGGAAAGGCTGTTGGTCCAGATGACATATCTGTGGAAGCATGGAGGTGTTTAGGTGAAATGGCAGTGAAGTGTTTAACCAGATTGTTTAATGAAATTTTAGAAAGTGAGAGGATGCCTGAGGAGTGGAGAAAAAGTGTTTTGTACCGATTTTTAAGAATACGGTTAATGTGCAGAGCTGTAGTAACTACAGAGGGATTAAATTGATCAGTCACAGCATGAAGTTATGGGAAAGAGTATTGGAAGCTAGGTTAAGAAGGGATGTGATGATCAGTGATCAGCAGTATGATTTCATGCTGGGAAAGAGCACTACAAATGCGATGTTTGGTCTGAGAGTATTGATGGAGAAGTACAGAGAAGGTCAGAAGGAGTTGCATTGTGTTTTTGTAGACTTAGAGAAAGCATATGACAGGGTGCCAAGAGAGGACTTGTGGTATTGTATGAAGAAGTCAGGAGTGTCAGAGAAGTATGTAAGAGTGGTACAGAATATATACTAGGGTAGTGTGACAGCGGTGAGCTCTGCGGTGGGAGTGATGGATGCGTTTAAGGTGGAGGTGGGATTACATCAAGGATCAGCTCTGAGCCCTTTCTTATTTGCAATGGTGATGGACAGGTTGACAGACGAGATGAGACAGGAGTCCCTGTGGACTATGATGTTTGCAGATGACATTGTGATCTGTACTTAGAGTAGAGAACAGGTGGAGGAGACCCTGGAGAGATGGAGATATGCTCTAGAGAGAAGAGGAATGAAGATCAGCAGGACTAAGACAGAATATATGAGTGTGAATGACAGGGAGGATAGAGGAATGGTGAGGATGCAAGGAGTAGTGGTGGGGAAGGTGGATGAGTTTAAATTCTTGGGATCAATAGAGGGTAATGGTGAGTGTGGAAGTGAGGTGAAGAAGAGAGTACAGGCAGGATGGGAGTGGGTGGAGAAGAGGGTCAGGAGTGATTTGTGACAGATGAGTACCAGTAAGAGTGAAAGGGAAGGTCTACAAGAAGATAGTGAGACCAGCTATGTTATATGGGTTGGAGACAGTGGCAATGACAAAAAGGCAGGAGTTAGAGCTGGATGTGGCAGAGTTAAAGATGTTAGGATTTGCACTGGATGTGACGAGGGTGGACAGGTTTAGGAATTAGTATATTAGCGGGTCAGCCCAGGTTGGAAGGTTTGGAGACAAAGCCAGAGAGGCAAGATTATGTTGGTTTGAACATCTACTGAGGAGGGATGCTGAGTATATTAGGAAAAAGATGTTAAGGATGAAGCTACCAGGTAAGAGGAAAAGAGGAAGGCCTAAGATAAGATTTATGGATGTGGTGAGAGAGGACATGCAGGTGGTTGATGTGACAGAGCAAGATGCAGAGGACAGAAAGAAATGGAAACAGATGATCCGCTGTGGTGACCCCTAATGGGAACAGCCAAAAGATGATGATGATGATAAATATTAAACACACTGCTAAGTGGAAGAGCAATGCAATAAAGAATAATAAAACACAGAAATTAATGCTGTTTAATAACTCATTTTTTCTGGATCTTAAACAATTATTTTTCTACTTATTCTTCTCAGAATTTTAGAACAAATTATATAATTCTTCTTTTGAGATCATTTAGAAGCTATTTATATAAATTCAACTTGTATATAGAGTGGCTATTTTTCCTTTTTCCTATAGTTTACATGCAAGGTACTATATTTTCTTCTGATTTTATGAAAATGTATTCTTTTCACCAAAAAATAATAATATTTTGATCCCAAATGATATCAAATAATGATCTGAAATCCATTAACTTATTGAAGAATGAATATGATTTTGACACAACATCCTGGTTGGATCTACACTAAAGTAGAAAATATGTATCTAATAAACTTAACTCTATGACTTTATCAACTAAAAGTTCAGTTGCTAAACTTATTCAGTATATGGTGCTGTCTATAAACCATAAATCACAAACTAAGACCATTTTATCTCACTTATATAAAGCAATTCAACTAGATCTAGATAATATATCAGATAATTATTGGAATTATTTCTCCTTAATTAATAATCACCCCCAAGAGAGAAAGACAAATCACATATATTACAATCTGCTAGTCTAACCACTTCTTCATTAAGATGGAAATTTTTCACATGGAGATATTTGCATAGATCTTTTATAACCCCACTTTCTTTAAGTAAATTTAATAAGAAAAATGTTAACTGCTGGAGGTGTAGTAATGTAGTTAATGCTGATTGGGCCCATATGGCGTTTGATTCTGCAGAATTAAATAATTTCTGGAAAGACATTTTTTACAAGCAATTTTCACAGATAATTTTTTACTCTCAAAATCTGTAGTATTGTTTAACACTCATGTTCCTAACTGTATTACAGAAACTAATCAGCCTCTGCTCTGGTCTATTTTATCAGTAGTCAGGAAAACGGTTACAAGAAATTGAAAGTCTAAATCTTCTCCGTCAGTAAATGAATTCAAAAATGTACTTTTTGAAGTATGTAATTTAGAGATATTGACCAAAAGAGCAAGATCCTCCAGGAATACTATTGTAAGCAATATGTGGAAGAAAGCTTATGATTTGTTAGGTCTTAAAGACTATGTGGTTAACTTGTCTAATTATGTTTTATAAAGGAATACTTTTTAACCTGGGAGAACTAGATGTCTCTTTGGGAAGTGATTGTGATTGTTTTTATTGATAAAGAACTGAAAGAGATAGTTGTGAAAAAAGAATGGTTAAAATTACAAAAATGAGTCAGAATCAAGATTTGATATTCAAATTAGTGGTTTTGAACTCAACTGATTATTTAGAAATGTGCTTACAACATCTAAAAAATAAAGAAGTATACAGTATAGTAGATGGGACATTCTTATTGATCAATATATCATGGAATTGATACATTTTGTTTAACTAATAATATTTTTGAATTTGATGGAACTTATAATAGGTATGTGTTGAAATATTATAGATGATTTGATTTTCATCTGTAAAAACAATAATGAATTTGTGGAATACTTAAACAATAATAACTATAAAATCAAATTTGATGGGATACAGGTAGGTGTAGAAATTAATTATTTGGATATCTATTTAAGTTATAATTTAGATGAAGTTAAACAAAGTTTTGCAAAATTATATGAAGAAGGTAATAAAGGTACATTTAGTAATAGAATTATTATGAACAACAGATTTAAAATAACTGAAAAACTAATAAATTGAATGAGATAGTTAAAAGTTTTGAAACAAACTAGAAGGTTTAAAAGATTTTCGATAGGAAATATTGTAGCTAAGAAGGGACATTAATTTATTTGATTAAATGTTCATGTGGAAAAAGTCTGGCTGAGAGAATAAAGTTACAGTTTTAGAACAAATAGAATATCAGTATGGTAATGAAAATGTGTTAAAACATGTTTGTTGATTGTTTTATTATCAATTTAGAAGTTTTATCTAATTGTTTAATTGATTTATTGAAAAGTTATTATCAAAGCTTATGATTTGTTAGGTAAATAATTTAACAGTAATGTATCAATATTTATAAGAATTTTTCATTTGTTAACATGTATTTCTGGAAAGTGTCATTGCATTTAATTTAAATGTGTTTGTTTTTTTCTTCATTGCCATCAGTAAGCATATTCAAAATTGTACATAACTCAAGATAATGTTTGTTTTATCTATTTCAATTCAATAAAGCTGTTTACAAAAAAAAGAAAGGATCCAGTAATCATCATCACCATCATCACCATCATCATCATCATCATCACCATCATCATCACCATCATCACCATCATCATCACCATCATCATCATCATCATCACCATCATCACCATCATCATCACCATCATCTTTGACCCTCTTTTTCCCATTTTCTAATTAAGGATGAGGTGGCATGTTAACTGTTATTATTTCTGGAGATTCAATGCCACTCACCTGTCTTCTCTGACAGTCGGGCCTGTGGACTGGGTGAGCAGGTCATTGCTGTCATCCCATATGAAGTGTGTTTGCTGACTATTTTCCTTACCTTTTTGACTTTGCCTTGTCCCATTTACTGAGTCACTTTCCGGAAGCTGGAGAAAGTATCTCTGATGCCTTACATACATACATACATACATACATACAAATATTTTAAGCATGGGCATTAATGCCCTTCTAGCTTGCCAATATACCAAAACACATGTTCCTATAATAAGTGTCCAGGCTGTTCTTAAAGAAATCTAAACTAGTAGTTGTTTTAATGTACTTTGGTAGTCTCTTCCATGCATTGTCTACTCTGTCAGAGAACCAATTAGTACACTTTTCATTCCTATAGAATCTTCTACATAGGTTGTCTGATGATTCTTTAGTACTTTTTGATAACCACAAACATCCCCAGAGGTAGCTGTCTCTAAATGCCCTATATACCTGAATAATATCTCCTCTTAGATATCTGAAAGAAACACTGCACAAGTTCAGATATTTTAGTCTTTCATAATAACTTAAACTTTCACATATGTGGATGCCCTTGGAATATTTCTGCTGTACCCTTTCCAGTTTACTCAAGCTTGTTTTCTTATAGGGTTTTCATATTGTTATTCCATACTCAAGTTTGGGTCTAATGTAACTATCAAACAATAACTTCATTATTTTTGATTTCCTAGACTTTATTACTCTTTTATACAACCTATAGTTCTATAACTATCATTAACCAATTGGTTGATATGATTAGAAAAAACTCATAGCTGAGTCTACCCATATACCTAGGTCCTTAAATGAGCCTACAGTTTCAATCACTGTGTGCTGTATTAAATATTCATCTTTCAATTGATGTCTTCCATATCTCATATACTTAGTTTTTGATGTATTTATCAGCATATTATTCTCATGTGCCCAAATGGTCAATTAAGTCAAGTTATTTTGCAGACATGTCTTATCTCTAACACATGTAATCAGATTTCCCAATTTCAGGCTGTCTGCATGTAGACTGTAGAACACCTCAGATGAAAAAGTTTGGTCTGAAAGATACAATCTAGACAAGTAAGGGCCTAGGACAGAGCCTTGTGGGACACCCTGACTGTAACCAAGGATTTCACCTGTCCATTTGCTACTTGTCATGCCCTATTTGCAAGCCATGCAGCTATCCATCTTATCAAGAGTATGTCAATACCTAGTTGTACTAATTTATTGATCAGTGTTTTGTGTATCCCTTGTTCTTCACTTTTGCAACTGCTCTCTTAGCCTTTTTATTAGTCACCCCATATTACTTCTTAGCCTGGTCCATCTTTTCTATCTCCCACTTTTTCCTGCACTCCTTCTTTCTTTCAATAACATTCTGGGTTACTGTATTTCACCACAACCTTTCCATTTGTGCCTTATTTCCATATCTTGCTTAGTCTGCTCTGTAGTCCCCACAAATGTTCTTTTGAGGTGCTGCCATTCTTCTTTAATTCCACCTATTTCCTTTTCTTCCCGAGGTGCTAGTGTCCCGACTAATTTTTTGAAATCTTATGTTTCACTCCTGTGAACCATGCATTGGCTACCATAAAGCCATCTGCAATACAAAAGTTGATGATGGCCTCTCCTTTTTTTTATTCCTGAACTCCATCCATGTAAAAACAAAGGCAGTCCTCTTATCCTGTTCTGTCTGTCCTGATATGTTTATTTATATTCCCCATTATCAATATCAGTTCATGTTGCCCTTCTTTATCTAACTGGTCCTGAAACTAATGCTTGAATACACTTGTTTTCCTCATTATCACATCATTGCTGTGGAGGATACACTGAGATTAAAATGGAGTCAAGGGGAAATTAAATCTAGTTGAGCTTGTGTTTGCTCAGGTGGGTGTAAAAGATACTAACTAAAAAGAGAAGGAAATACCTGTTGCACTGATAAATTTCCAACATCTGTAGAAATACCATCTTTGGGTTACCTCTGTAAAGGGGTATACAAATATTTGGACAAACCAGATCAATAAAAATAAATAAGTAATGTCATTCAATGGGAGACTACATATGCAAAAGAATATGAGTGCATTTATTATCTGTAGCACTGAGTTTTATGTTACTTAAATTATTGCAATGATCACTATGAAAATAACAATTCTATGCCCTAAGAAATATTGATTTGCATATTTGTTATTATCCTGCAGTGACTAAAGTATTTTGGAGAGGCAGATGATAAATATTAAGGAACATTTTAGCTATACTGCATTTTTAATCACTGGTGCAAGTTGCCCACCGCAGCTATTTATTTTGCCTGTGGGGTGACAGCCAAGCTCATTTAATCCCAGAATCCAAAGATTAGGCAATCAGTCCATCTATTTCACTCAGAAGTGATATCAGGGTGATAGGAAATGGGCTAGTCTGCAAATAGTGTAGAACCCCTCCACACACACACACACACACACACACACACACACACACACACACACACACACACACACACACACACACACACACCACCTGCATCTCCTTGTCCTCCTCCACCTGGCTGCTCAAGTACTCATGGTACTAAACAATCGTCGTTCATCGGGGGTTACAGTCTGTGCTTTTACAGCATATATTTCTTAAGCATTTTCTATGTGATTGTTGAGACACCTGAGATATAAAGCTGCATTCACCTGGATTTACTGAACTACAAGTTTGCTTCACTCATTAAGACACCTTAAGGCTATCGTCATGCTCACTGAAGACTATCACTTTGCAATGATCATTGGGAACTTTGCATCACAGTAGCCAGTAATTCTACAGTATTATGGAATCAAGATGAAATATGTTTTTTTTTTCTACTGGCAAATAGTCTTGGGGTATCTAATCACATACTTCCACTATTATACATAGTCAGGTAGATGATACTCTACAATGGTGAACATTCAATGTACAGAAATTCTTCAGTAAAGTCAAATCTCCTTCTGCAGAGCACATATGGCTGGGCTCCAACACACAGCTTGCTGCTACATGTGCATGCTTGGAATAAGTACAGATATCCATCTGTGACTGTTGCACAATAACAGTCTTAGTGTACACTTTGATGATGGCTCTAGAGTCTCAAATTTATATACTACCCTGCCACATTTTGTAGGCTATGTGTTATGCTTATGAAGTTCTTGCTTACGTTCTGTTGGAATCCTCTGAAACGTCCTTGCTGAATAGGAAGAACAATAAATACAAGGACTTGACTATGTATTATTTAGTTTAACTTTGTGAACTTTGTTATTGTTTATGCTTGGAGCTTTTCTCCCAGGCCTCTACTGAAAATGGACATATATCCTGTAAAATAAATAAATAAAAATAAATAATGAATTAGGAATGAAAAGATGTCCTTTTCGGATCTATCATGACAGAGACACATTGTCATTACAAGGGTTCCTACCAAGAGATATACATAACAACCGCAATGTCTCCTTGATACATCTCAGGCAGATCATGACTAAACATTATGATGTGTGCCATACTCTTTTTCCCTTAAGAATTTTAACAAAATATAAGAGTAAGAGATACTAGAGTTGTTGTCTACTAAACAATGACTTGAATTAGCCAGGTCAATGGACTGTGAAATGTAAAAAGGTGTAAAGGTAGGGAGAGAGCTAAGTATTTAGCAAGAAAACATTTATTTTGAATCGACATCACGAAAAACAACAAAATGTCTTTGGGACTGCTCACTGCAGGGAGGATAGGATGGAGCTACTGCACGAGATAAGAAAGTAGATGCTCAGGCATGCTGGATGTAGAAGGACCTCAGTCCCTGGAGACAGAATCACAAAGAATTATTTTACTCAACAAAATATAAAAATGAATAACTAGCTATGATCATTTTTAAACCGTTATACCTGTAAGTATTTAAATTATAATTGAATTTAATTGATTCAAAATTATAGTAGCTTTTAAATATACACAGGAAATTATCAATACTGTATTTAAAAATATATAATTTTGTCAACTATAGGCTTATTCTAGTAATTTTGCCTTCAACTTCCCTCCCGAGTTGTCTAGCTGTAAAATAATTGTGCAGAATGTCATAGTTTTTAAAGATAATACATAGAGAGCAATTTATTACAGTGTTCTACACATTTTAATTAGACTTTTTGACAAATTAACATTCTCAAAAATTAAATTGCATGACTGCTTTTGAAAAATCGCTATAGATAAAATGTGTTGTGCTTAAGTTAATGTTGCTATATTCAACTTGGTACCTGGTAAAGCTGATTTCTTTTTAAAATATTTCATACCAAATGTTAATAGTAGAAGTGTTTCTGTTTCAGTCAAGTCACACAGGTTTCATGATGAAGTGACTGAAACAGTTTGTGCAAGTGGCCATATGTTTGTATGGCTTTACACGCACGTGCATGCATACACACACACACGCACACACACACACACACACACACACACACACACACACACACACACACACACACACACACACACGTGCTCGCACATGCACGCGCACACACAAAGATTCATGTAGCTTCATTCACTCCCCTACAGACAATGACAAACATGTCCCTGGATACACACTGTAACATTACACCACTACCCTGTCTTTGCTAAACTTATTTGCCCTCTGAGTGAATGCATCACATACATCTTTTGACAGCATTCTCATTTTTTTCCAAAAGTAAAATTAAATTTTTCTAAGCAACTTTCTGAATTGTCCAGCAATGCCAATCAAGAGTTGCTGGCATCTCTGGGAGAGAGCACATTATTAATTGTCATTTACACTCTACTGCACTGTCCCATTAGTATGCATCTCTATCCATGGGACCACCCTCTATGCGGGGGCCTCCACTAGTGGTAAACCTCAGTAGTGTGGCAGTCTAAAAATTAGAAAGGCTTATTCTTAGTGGGAAATTAGTTATGTTAAGGCTTCCTCCTCATTGTAAGTCTTTCTGAATCTCAGACCACAATATAATTCTGTTTTAGACATTACTAGAGCATTTGACACTGACAACTGAATGCAATGTATCACAAAAGTAAGTCATAATTTTGCTAAAGAGTATTTTATGAAACTGCATAAAAACATGTTTCCATTGGGAAGATTCATAGAAATTTTCAAGCCCATTAAGAAATTGTCAGATACAGTGCTTTAAAATATAAATAAAATTGTACTGTTTATTTTACCTCATATAATAATTCAAAATTGTTCTAAAAGAATGAAACTGGGACTGCTTAGAAGGACAATTTGGCAACATTTCCTCCAGGAGAAGAATGAAACCTCTCAACCACTTAGTGCAAGAAATCCATACAAATCCTGACATAATGCGTAAACAAGGACCCAAGATAAGAACAGATTCTAAATATTGTTCTTATAAACTTACACAGTTGCTAGTATAACAGAACTTGTGTTAGCACAGATTTTATGGAAGATATGAAATCTGAAACTTAAATGTATTTCATTATTTAGTGACTTCAATCCTGAGATGATTCCAGTAATTTGGTAGAAAATCACAAATTCAATGAGGAACAGACCTAAAATACGAGGCAAAAATCTGGACATTCTGAGAAAATCTGGACAGCTGAGAGGTATACCCACAAAGATATATCTGTAGCATACCCCTGAAATTATCATGGACAAAACAGGTCCAGTTTTGCTCGAAATTCAAAGGACTGCACTGGCTATTCATAGAAGAGGCACACTGTCCATTTAAGACTGACACCATTTAAGGTTATGGACAGTGCTGCAGTAGCTGTGGTAACTTCCAGTCCTCAATGATGGCACCATAACTGTACAGATTTATCAACTGATGAATATGACTTACTTTCGTGTCCCGACTTGTTTCCTGAATAGAGATAAAATAATGTTGAGCAGATTTGATTGTATTCAAGTGAGCCAAGAACAGTTCCAAAATTACAGAAGTCATAGCCAGCTAGTAAATTACCTGTCTGAACAACAAACTAATGCTACTAGTGACAACGGTTATAAAACTAAACATAAATGAGATTACTTATGCTCTAGTGCTATAGAAGCTTCCTCATTGGACAGAAGTGCCACTTTGCCATAATAATTTATTAAGAGGGTCACAACATCCCTTTTACTAATTATTTTGAACTGTGCTATGACTACTACTGCTACTACTAAAATATAATTTGTTATAAATTTTATAACACTGTCACCAAGGCTGAGCCTGAAAATGTTGCAGATAGATTAGTGACCTACCCTTGTTATAAAAAATAAATAAATAAATAAATAAAGTAATGTAAAATAAATATATAAAGAATGCAATACAATATTTACTCAAATACCTGATTAAATTAAATAAACATTCATAAACAGAAACGATAAGTTGTCCTAATAGAGCCAGAACCAAATGCAACCACCACCTGTGGAACAAATTTCCTCTGCATATAAAGCAGAGTAACTCCATTGACACATTCAACGTAAACCTTGATGTTTGGGTAGGCTGCCTTAGATTTGTTACATGCTTAGCTTGTATTGCTCTCCTTGAAGCTGGTGGGGGCCTTTCAATATATTTTATTAGCTTGGTTTGTATTTAGTTGCAGAGTACTTGGCTGGTACTTAGCTATGAGTCTATGAATTTATTGGTTGTACAAAGCAGTGTACATAGTTCCTCAAAAGCAACTTTATACATGTCTAGTCAAACTGACTACCTGTATAAAAGATTGGTCATTGTGATGTTACTAATTAAAGGCTTCAAACCCATTACTTGGCTCCATGTGAATTTAAATAGTAGAATCATTTAATAAACAACTGAAAATTATGTGATGTGGAAACTACTATTTTAGTTTTATGCGTTCAGCAAATTGTCTTGATTCTGGACAGCTATAGCTTCTTTGGGAAAATATAAAAAAAGTATATATATATATATATATATATATATATATATATATATATATAAATTCACACCAAACAAACCAAAAGTATATTGATTGCATTCATTTAAAATTCATAGGATTGTCAAGTTCTTTATCAGCATCTCTGGATGTATTGGTGCTGATAGCAAATAAACCATCTGGACCTTGATAACAATGATAAGACCGATGTAGCTGGTCAGCAACTGAGTGCAGTGATTCTTCTCCTACTTGATTATCTGTGACTACTGCCTTTAACAAATATCAGGCAAAGTGGGAAAAAATAGACATTTTCTTTGCATGGCATGACTAAGAGAGCATGATTCAAATGTTATACAGAAATTAGTTTAAAATACAAAAATAAAGCAATTTGCAACACTGGTACAGCTTAAAGACCTTAGCAGCAAGGATGTCGTACCCCTAAGAAAAATGTCCCCTTGTACCTTTGCTAATAAATGCCAGTATAAACATATATCTGAATGCAGTTCTGAAACTACATGAATGCATTAACCTTAAATGTAAAATGTGTCATCTAAAATTTTATCAAAAGGTAAATAACTAGAGAACAAGAACTGGAACAAAACCCAAGGAAGTGAACACTAAAATCATTGCAAGTCATAAAATCATCTCTAACCTGAAAGCATAAATATCCTGATATATGCATACGTACATGTACATGGTTTGTTGTTAGCGTCCTACACTTGCACATATTGATGTTATTGGGAACACCTATATATAATTAATTTATTCTATTAAGGTTTTATTTAATTTTCTTATTTATTACACACATAAGCTTACATGTTAATAAATCAACATTTTTCCCTGTCCAGCTAAAATAAGATAAATATAAGAATTCTTATAGGTATCAATTATCTCTCTATGTGCATGTGGGGGAAGGAGGCATATGTGTGTGTGTGTGTGTGTGTGTGTGTGTGTGTGTGTGTGTGTGTGTGTGTGTGTGTGTGTGTGTGTGTGTGTGTGTGTGTGTGTATGTGCATGTTTGAGTGTGCATGTGTGTGTGTCCTTGTGTGCATAAGCATATTTTTTCCATCTACAATGAAGTACAGATCACTTGCCTTTTTCAACAGTATATAGCTCAGATGCTTACCCTATGAATTGGAAGAAAACAAATACCCCAAGGAATGCCACTGCATTTGTCAAAAAATATGAGAAGCCCTCTCATCCCCAGAAATGGGGAGGCACTCAGACTGAATTTTTATATACCTACTCCAGAGTTGTACCAACTCAAAAAAGGGGTAAACTCCCAGAAAGGACTTTCCTGGCAGCACGACTCACCAACAGTAATTTGCTATTGAGAATCTCTGTTAGTCGATGGACTGAGCCTCTGGCAATTGAAATTCAGTCTTCATCTACCAGTAGCTTACTGATTTCAGCTTTATAAGAACAAATGTATACTTACACATCGTCCGAAAAAATATGATTAGCTATGAAAATTATTAGAATTGCTTGTAAATAGATTGATGTCTTATTTTATCAGACATTTAAAATGAAAACAGTAAAGCATAGTAAGGCATATTGAAAATTACCTTGTATAAACATCTACAAAATTAAAACACAGTTTACAGGGTACAGTCTGATTAAAGAACAACTGAAGATGGGAATGGAATATGCGTATTCAGCTTACTAAACAATCATCCCAGCTTTATCGATCATTTGTACTGATTAAACAAAGAAAAAGAAAATGTGTGTGAGAATGAGTCACAGAAACTGACAGAGAGAGAGAGAGAGAGAGAGACTATTCAAGAATTAAAATTAAGTGATTCTGCAGAGAGTATGAACTAGATCATAAAGAAATTATATTTGCATTATTCCATTTGTATAAATATAACATGAAGATGAAAGTAAACGTTGACAAAATAATAAAGCAGAACCGTCACTGGAATTTACTTTTATGTGATATGATTTTTATACAAGTTTGAAGGAAACTACAAAAGTAATTAAAATGTTTTTCTTATTATTTTTTTTTTTATTATTTTATGACATTCATGCATCTTTATATTATGTGTTCCTTTCAAATGACTTCATGTTTATGCTTTGTAAGTGATCAAATAAGCATGTTGAGTCTAGGTTTAAAATCTCCTGGCTGTTGCACTTTATTCTCTGCAGTATGCATTTCATCGAGTATAAACCATAGCCAAAACTAACTTAGCAGCGAAGAAAAGCAGACTGAAATATGTTTGGTACATACCAAAACAGTGAAAAACACAGAAACTCTCTGAGGCAAAACACAGTTCAGAAAAAGTGTGCTGCGTGGTCAAGAATTAAAACTTATGTAGCTGTCTTTGTATATTTGGGGGAGTTATGTGTATTGAAGCATTCTAAAAATTCATAGATATATTATTTTATTATATATTTGCATTACGTACCCAAATATATGAAGAAAAAATATATTTTGATTCTTACAAGAGCATTGTATTTCAAACCATTACATAACTGAAATATTTTCTTACCATCTTTTACGCTGCAGTGCAATCTTCATTCATTTAGCTTTCCTGTATTTTCCCTAGTTGGTACACAGTTCTAGAGTTGAAAATTCCATGTTATGGTACTAAATATGCACCATTATTTGGTATAAAGTAGTTCTGTAATATATTTAGCCTTCTTATGGTAACATTTTTGTAACAAAGACCTGATGGAAAGTGAATGCTGCATACACTTTTTTAAGTTTGACTCATGCAAGTTAGTATTCTGTTTAGTGTGTTACTCTTATCTGTGATGTGGTATGGAAGAAAATATGTGGCAGTATAGAACGGTCCATAATCACATTGGTGGATGAAACTTAAACTCTCAATCCTTGACTGCCTGAACTTTAACTTGCCGATGGAGTTCCTCCACAGTTAATCACTTTGGTGAATTGTATAAAAAGTGATTCCATTTTAGTCGGGAATTTCCCCTTTTTTGACTAAGTGATACCTCAGAGTTGGTATATATACGTTTGAGGGATGTGGTGGTCTTGTGCCCTGCAAAAATACTTTAAAAAGTGTTTTCTGGCAAGATGTTTTCAGCCAATGAAGTTCGTGTATTTTGATCCTAGGTGCATTTGCTTTCTTCAACTCATAATAGAAGCAGAATGGTCATAGACTAAACATATACTGAAATAAAATATTAAAACAAGTTAGGTACTTTTGTCAACTTCAGAGTTCTCAATTTCCCCAGAACTAAACAATCAGCTCAAACCTTCCATATATACATATAAATCATCGATCAATTAACTGGTGTAAACATTTTAAAATAACAATCACCAGTTTTTATACATCAACTGTGATGTATAAAATGCACACAATGAATAAATGATAAAGTTCAAAACACTTTGTAAAAACAAGCTTTTGCCAAAATGTTCTAGTGTTATGAACAAGTGTATGAATAACACATTCCTTAATATAACTAGATGCAGTATATGTTTATATAGTCTCTATATAACTTTAGTAAGCGATGAATGAAATGTCCATATGAATACGGTATAATACACAAAAATAGTAACAATAAAAAGATGGTGCCTTGGGTTCAGTACTTCTAATTTGGCGGCCCGCATTTTTAGTGCATGAATAATAGAGATGGAATCATTTAAGTTGGAGAAGTGGTGCATACAATTTTAATAGCCACTATAACTCCCTGTATTCTAATTTATTTTCATAATTTCTACCTTTTGATCCAAGCTGACCTTTTTCTATATCCCAAATTTGAAATCCTTTAAACTCAGGCATTCTAATATATGTTTAAAAAGAGCATTGTTTGTGTTACTCTTACTATTCATATATTCTTTTTCTGAAGGCCCTCTCCTTTTTACCGATGTAAAAACTAGAAATCTTTCCATTCCACACTGTACAGAGATGCCGGCTCCGCATGGTCAACATTTTGAATGTCAATCATATGGTCTTGGTCATATGGTCTTCGACATTCTGAAATGTCGATCATGTGTAGAGGTCCCATTTTTGCCATAAAACTATATAAGGTTCAGCATATGTGAATTCTACAATAACTGCCTTGCTTTAGAGTAACGTGCTTGCACATTGTTGTAGCCACATTATATTAAGGATACGTAGGAATGCACACTGAGTACAGTAAGTTCCACAATTCTCACTGCAAGCGTTGGCAGCAATGAGAGGGAATATAATTTTATATGTCAATTTCTGGATACAATACAGATTCTGTTTATTGGAAAGTAGCAATAAAGCATTACCAATATAACATTTACTTTGCTACTCTGACTTTCTGTCTCGAACTTTAGAAAAGAATCGAGCTAATGCTACCCATAAAAGAAGCCTGTGCTGAATGTTTTGCTCTTTATTCCACTTAACAGGACTTACATTTGTCTGCACTGTGAGCTTATAATTTTCTTGTGTCACAAACCTCAAGAAGCAAACATAGATGCTATGAGTATAACCTTTGAGAACTTTTGGGCATGGAAAAAGAGTTAAAGGACATAGTCAGGTTAATATATTTTTTCCTTGTCTCTCTCTTGCTATTGCCATCTCTCAAGTTCTCTCTCTCTCTCCCACTCACTATTTCTCTCTGGCAAGTTACATTGACAAGTAGCTAGAGATAATATTACAGAAGATCATTACAGAAATAGCCACTGACCTAATTAAGCATGCGTGAGGTTTTGGCATGGAATAATTAGAAAGTGACTTAGCAGTGGTGGGAGTAGCAGTTCTATGCTTCTCTATAGCAGGAGAAGATACTTAGTAGGGTATGTAACTAACGAGATGGGCATTATATAGTAGGCACACTAGCACAGAAGGCATGCTTTTACACTGTAGGCAATACTGCATGACTGCATATCACATTTATTTTGGTCCACACAGGACAGAGAAGCAGGTATTGGATAAGCCACTGTGCTTGCACAGCAAAATTCCAATGCTGTCCATCTCATAAATGGGAAGAGAGTGTGGTACATAAATCAGGAACATAGAGAACAGCAAGCAGAAAGAAAGATGCAAATGAAACAATATGGTAAGAAAGGTAGTAGTCAGGCAAAGTAACTTTATTTTTGGCATGGAGGAACCCCTTTTGCATGTTTTTTAAAGAAAGGAATGTTATTATGGAGAAGGAACAGCTATAAATCAGATAAAAAAGCAGCGACAGAAAACTAAACATAGAACATGGTCCAAACTTGATTCCTGCTACTACAAGATCTCCAAATTTGCAACCAATTCAAAAACTCATCCCACCACTGCCACTCCCTCCTCACCCTCACCTGGCTTGAAATACCCAACTACCTCAGTTACCTACAACTCACCATTGCCCACAAGCTCATCTTTAAACCTGACAACTGCCAAGCTCTTGCTACTTCCTTAAAACCTTACATTCCCAACCGCTCACTCAGATCCAAAAAACAAAATCTCCTCCAGGTCCACAAACCTGCGTGACCTCCTGGCCATCTACTGCTGTCCCACTCCTTAGCTAAACAGTGGAACTCTCTCCCCACACACCTACACAACATACCTAACCATACAAATTTAAAATCTCAGCTACTCTCATTTTTCTTCCAAATGGGAATGCCCTTGCCATGCTCTGATCTAACCCCTCCCTCATTTCACCTTGCACTGACTCATCCAACTACCTCTATTATTACTTCATCCTACCCAAAACAATCCCTCCCCTACCAAAAACTAATTTTCTCTCTAATATCTATTGCACTATACTCTCCAATCTCAAATGTACTATTACCTTCTCTATGCATAATATTTTCCTAACCTACTAATGGCTAGTAGCTATATAGTTTGAAATGTTAAACCTACAATTGAGTTTATAACAAAAATATTCACTTTATGTAAATGTTGAAATTTCTGTATTGAATTATGTCTTTTCATTTTTGTAATATTGTGACAAGCCAATTGAAAATATCATGGAGCTTATTTGTAAATGTTTAATTTGGTGTATGAAAGATGTCCTTTTGTAACATGTGAAATGTAGCTTGCAATTATTTTGGAGCTTTTCTCCCCAGGCCTCCACTGAAAATGGGCGCTTCTTCGCTCAGTGGACTTCCCCGGTCATCAAACTTAAATAAATAAATATGAAGACAGAAAGAGAAGTTATATACATAAAATGTGGGGTGAGACAGTAGATGGACATAGACATTAGAATATACAAAAATGATGATGGCGAGTGCTGGACAATGAAAGTAGAAGTTATAGATTCACGTGTGTTGAGATGGAGTCTTGTCTGCTATGGTATCCTAATCCCTGTGGTGGATGTCAGTGAAAGCAAAGCACATGTTGTGCATTATGTGTAATTGTAACCCCATGTCACTGGAGCATCTACCTGTCATAATGGTGGTGGAGGTGGGTAAACCTAGTGCATTTTAAACATTGGGAGGAGGAGGATGCAAGAAGTATGGGTTACAGATTGCTATGGTAAAGTTAAGGACCATTATGTAAATGAGGGATGGAGGCTGTCCATACCATTAACTGCACCTCATTACCAGATGCATAAGGAGGGAAGTCTGTGGTCATGGCTGTAGTACAGACAATGGGAGATTATGCACACATCAAAATGTCATATGCCTCTGTCAGGGTTTGCAAACATGGTCCCCAACAAAAACACATTTCCTGCCATGGACCTTAAGTCCTGGCATAACAAGTCAACAAAATGGATTCCATGAATGGACGCCATGGCAGCTTGGTCATACAACCATGAAATATGAACACTGACTCCCAATGACTCCGCAAAACTTTGCAGAGAATATGTCTACCATATTCACAACCGATGATCCCACCATATTTAAATTGCAGCAACCCATCATTGTGCCCTCTACAACCTTAGCAAGTAATGTTGAGAGCTGTAGTAGGTCATTTGAAGATATTTACAAACTTCAGGAGGTGCTTCCTGACTCAACATTGAGGCCTCCAGCAGATAAATAAATAAAATAAAAACATAAAGGAGTTTATATACCTGTAGCAAAGAAATTATACTAACTCTTTGCAACAATTACAAATAACAATGTCAGCACTACCATTACAACACCTTTCTGAACAGCAACAATTCTGAGTTGCAGATTGTACCCCCTAAAATCTTGTGTCCAGGCTACCTGCATCCTTTTCCCTACTCTAGGTATGGACTGGTGTTAAAAACTGTGCTCTGTCCACTATTTAATGTGTCAGTGTGGTGATTTCTATTGCACATCAGGGCAAGTCTATGCATTGTTCTGCACTGCACAGGTCTGATAATGCATGCATCATTTATTTTGTGTTGTTTTATTAAGTCACATGATTATTGACCCAACATCACTTCTTTGCCTATGCTGTGATGTATTGCAGCTGTCTCTGGCCCTGCGTTGGCTGCCATACTGCAGCTATATATTACTTCACTGTGCCTTTGCCCTGATTCTGCTGCTGGAACATTTGGTAATAGAAGGCCATGCGACAATGTGCACCTGATGCTCCATCTGTTTGCACAACTGAATGTTGTACAGCATAGCACTCACAAGAAAACCCTCACTGCAGATACCTAAACCGTAATGCAATACTGCCACCTGATGTGTCCATAGTACACAATATTACTTTCAATAGGTGAAAAACATGCCCCACTGTGGTTCTTGTTTCAGCTAGTTAGTTGGATTAATTTTTCCAATGCTGAAACTGCAGTGCAGCATATGAGGGGGCTGCACTCCGCAGTGTGCTGCTCTTCTGATCACATGTTAAAACAAGCTCCATCCATCAGAAATAATAACTTAATCCTTTTCCATCCTAAAAAAATGTGTTCACTAGTTTCACATTCATTACAATAAAAGCAATTTCTATCCTTTTTTACTTTTATAAGACATACTTGTTTTCACTGGCAGTTTTTGTATTGTTAGCCTTCATGAGAAGTACTGACACTCCAACATATTTTTACAGCTTCCCATTCTTGCTTGAACTGCAGTACTTTTAACTTTGCACATTTATTTCCATGGATATATATGGAAATATGTATTTATTTATTTATGTGGGATTGTTTACTGGGAAAGTCTGAATGAATTATGAGGTACCCACTTTCAGCAAAGGCCTGGTGAGAAAAGTTGCAGATACATATAGTTAACAGAATGAAAAACTAGACAGCATAATAAAGTCAGAACATCCGAGCACAAATATGAAAACAGCAAATTAGTTTGTCAGAATGAGAACTTAACAGACATAATAAAGTTGTAACATTCAAGCACAAGATTTGAGAATCTACACATTAGTTTGTCAGAATAAAAAAATCAACAGATATAATAAACTCATTCCGTTCATGCATAAATTATATGGGAAGCCTCATAATATAACAATGTACCATTATTGACATAATAGATGATTATCATAATGATATTAATGTTAACAAATTCCATATTTACAGCCACATATTGTATACATATCATCTCTCTCTTTTTTGTCACATATGCATAAATTGCTATAATTCTAAAAATCTGATCTTTCCACCTTACATCAAGAATTGTTGTTCTTCCCCTTATAACAAATGTGATATCTAATATATTTTCTACATCTTTATATAGAAGTATTCCTGAACAAGTCTCTTTCCCTAAATTCTAAACTACGTTTTTCCCCATCACACTTTGAGTTGAAGTCTTTCTTCTTTCATTAAAAATCTAGTGTCTTCCAATACAAGAATGCCACTCTTCTGGTTTTTGCACCACTGAAGGATACCTATACTTCTTACTAAATTCTTTAAACTGTTAACATTTAATGCTAGGATTTTTACACATAATGTTGTCTTGTTAATACCATGTTCACCATTTCCTTTTTTTTCTTTATTGCACCCTTCTGTAATTTTTATTTTTCCCTATCAAATTCTTTTCCAGTAGAATTTCTTTTTTGAATATCCTGTCATATCTTCACTATCACTTAATCCTGATTCTTCTTCTCCTTTATTTAAATCCTTTCCTCCTTATTTTTGTATTCTTGTTTTCTATCTAAAGTATTCATCTCTTCTCATTCTGTTTGGATATCTACATTTTTATTTCTTTATCTGTATGCTCGTTTTCTTGACTCTGTTCTATCAGTGTTTCTTCTGTCTGATTCTTTCACTTACTTCTTCACATTCCACCCCAAATGTCCTGTTTTGTTACATTTCAACCCCTTAATTTGCAAGTCCTTATATGATGTCCTATCTTTCCACAGGGAAACTATTTTTTCACAATTGTTAATCAAATGTTCAGCTTCTCCCCCCCAAAACAAAACTGGTTTAGGCTGCCCTCTATCCTCTTATACATGTATGATGCTTAGGATATACACAGTATTTTTATTTTCAATTTTCAAAACAACATGACAATCTCATGACCCTGTCCAAAAAACTGTTATCATATACCTTTCAAATATCTAATACATACATAATTTTAATAAATGTCTTTTCAAAGTCTCTTTTTCTGCTTCAGTCCCGAATTGTATGTGTTCATTCCCTTAGTCCCTCAATAAAAGTTGTTAAACATGAAGGAATTCCAAGGGACACAATTTTTCTTTTTTTCACATTCCAATAAAAGATTTTCCATCATTTACCCAGTCTCAAAAATAATGTCACAATGTGTCTCCTTATTTATATGAATAAAGGCTGTTACCTCAATGGCTTTGACTCATAAATGTATGATTACTTCATCCCATACATTATACCGGTCCAATTCCCTGTCTTCTTTTTTAACAATTCGGACTATAAACTCATCTTAATCTCTCCTCTTCTTCTATCAAAGGGTTCACCAGCTATCTCTCAGCCCGGGAACAAGCCGTAAAATTGAAATACTAAGACTCTATATTGGTTCCTTACTATTTAATATTTTTATCAATGATTTCCACCAAACGATCCCCAATGCTAAACTTGTGCAATATGCAGATGACTCTATCATCTGCTCTGCTAAAACTCTACCCATATTAATAAACCTTACTCAAGAGGCCTTCTCCTCCACTGAGTCCTGGATGCTTGACAACCATCTAGCCTTTAATGCCTCCAAATCCAAAATAATGATTTTTACCACTTTTAGACATACTGCTGTTGACAAAGCATCCTTCTCTATACTCAGTCTAAACAAAACATCTATTGAAATAGTTCCCCATGCAAAACTTCTGGGCGTCCTTATCGATGACCAGCTAAAGTTTGACATCCACCTACAAACCAATATAAAAAAAAAACATCAAAAACTCGGAATACTTTATCGACACAGATGCTACCTTTCTCTTTCATCTAGACAACTCCTATTTACCACCTACCTCATCCTCTCCCTTCTGTATGGAGCCCCACTACTCACTAATCTCCAATCAACCCTGAAATCTAAACTATCCTTATGCTATAATAACATTTCTAAGTTTGCCACAGGATCCAAATCCTCCACTCATCATTGTAACTCCATCCATGCACTAAACTGCTTGGAACTCCCAAGCTACCTAACTTTCATTCAACTAACAACAGCACACAAGCTCATTTTTAAACCCTCTAGCTGTCCAGCACTCTCCTCTTCCTTAAAACTTCACCAGCCACACAGAACACTAAGATCCACAAATCAAAACCTCTTGGAACTCTACAAGCCTTTACATTCACCAGGGCAACTATTACTATCATTCTCCCTTGCTGGATTATGGAACTTTCTTCCCCCTCACATTAGAACTACCCACAATCTCCCTTCCTTTAAAACCTTACACCACTCTCATCTCTCCTCTCTCTGGGAATTCTTCTGCACTCATCCTACCTGAATCCTGGCATACATCTCTATTTTATCCTACTCAAAACTCTGCCATTGCTTAAATTCTTTTGTCTACAGTTATGATGTACTAAATGGGCATTAATTTGTTTTTCTTATAAATATCTTATAAGTGGTTGACATAGTTCTTATATTTGAATTGTTTTGAGTTAATTTGTTGCTCTTATATGCTGTACTAGTTAACACTTTTAAATATATTTTAATATTGTGTTTCTTTCTGGAGCTTTTCTCCTCGGGCCTCCATTGAAAACGGGCTACCTTGGCCCAATGGACTTTCCCGGTTAACAAACTGAAATAAATAAATAAAATAAAATGTTTTTATTCTCACATCATTAATTTTTTCCTCTTCTTTTCCTTTTTCTTCACCATCTCTGCATATAATTTTATTTTAACTACAGAAATTTCTTCTTGTTGAACATCCTCCTTCTGTATCATATCCATTAATTCTCCACAGAAAACATCTTTACCACTCTCTGGTTCACTTGCATTTATTAATTCCATAAGCAAATTGACCTGCGACCTTACTGATTGGAGGGTTGTAACAACATATTTCTGTGTTGACTCTTCTTCCCTGAAGAGACTTTGATGGAAAATATCCTCCGAATCCATCACTGACACCATTTTTTTATTTTCTTCTTCCTCAATACATTGCTTCTGAAAAAACTCAGATGCCTTCTCATCACTACTGTGGCTTACATCTTCTTTTCGCAAAGATCCACCTGCCTTTGCCTTTGATTCATTAATTTATTCCTCTGTCATACATACTGCATCATTTCCATTTTGTGTACTGCTTGAACTTCAACAATTATTTCCCTTTTTTAACTAAAATAGTTTATTCACTATTTGCAAAACATTCTATTTTCTCTTTCTGTTTCTCTGAGCTGCCTCCAGGCTCAGACCAGAAGCCAGAAGTGCCATCACAAAAATTATGCCCTTATGTGAAAAGAGTAATGGAAGGTCTCCAGTGCCTTTGTATTAAAAATACCACCTCGGGTTCCTCCTCTGAATAGAGTCATTGGCCTAATCGGACTAACCTGGTAACAATATATAAATAAATCAATAAAGAATATCAGTCATTTCATGTAAGACACAACAACCAGCATATCATATGTGGTCTTTTCCTTGCTTGCATACTACTTGTGTATACAAACCTGTATATCTAGCATGTGTGAGAACAAATTAAACAGATGGTCCTGTAAGAAACCTCCTGATTTTATTTTATTTGTTTTCCAGAATGGAGCACTAATCTCCATGGACCTTTTGAAACCCATCCTGGGAGTGATGTCTGGTTAAGTGACTTGCTCAGAGTCACACAGTCAGATAGTGGGGGGAATAGAGGCCAATAAGAGCCACTGGAATAAGTTGTGTGTGCCCAATCTGTGCGATTCATAAGAACTGTCTTGGTGTCAAATGGACATATTATTAATCATGCTGCCAATATTAAACAGTTCTGGGAGTGAAAGCCTTCCTTGCTCACATGTCACATGTACTCAGGAGCAGATAAATATACCTGACACAGTGTTTTATTCAATGTCCAAATGTGATGGGACAGATATTACGAAACTGCAAGACTTTGGGTAATGACATCTAGGGTGTTTGTTTGCTACCAATCCAAGGACTGTGCCTCTCATCCTGACTCTTGGGTTTAAAACCAGTATGTGTAATTGTACAGCACTTCCATTCATTATGCTTCTGAATTAATCCACCATTTTGGATGTCATTATTTGCATAATCCGTGCAGCTCATTTAGCCAGGGTTGCTCATTTATATATCAGTATATAATCATTAGCACGCATTGTATACTTTGCTATTTTCTCCCCTTAAGCAATTTTTCTCCCTGTGCCGTATAATGACCCACACTCTGTGCTTTGCATGCATTTGAGTTTACACTTTAAAGAGAGTGAGATAAAGAGATATATAGTGAGAGATCATTGTCATCCTTCACATTTTCTACATGGGGTCAGGGTGTTGTGGTAATTGTCGCCATCTCTCTCAATTCAATGCCGCACGCATTCCTTCTTCGACACTCAGGCCTGACTGTCATAGATTCTCTCTCACACAATCCATTCAACTCTGTTGGAAACCCTCATTTGTGCTTACACTCTTCCTGTCTGTCCCAAATCTTCTTCTTTTCTGAACATGATCAAACCACTGTAGTCTGTTCTCTTTGATCTTTTCTACAATTGGAGCTACTTTGGCTTCTGCTCTTATGACCTCATTTCTTCATATGTCCCACAGTGTCCACCCTACCATCCTTCTCAGGCACATCATTGCCGTCACCTCCAGCTTCCTCGTCTGCTCGGCCCTTACTGCCCATGTTTCTATACCATACAGTAGCACTGGTCACACCACTGTTTTGAACAGCTTAATCTGCAGCCTGTTTGGCATTCTTCCATCATACAGTACCCCTGGCACTCTATGCCATTTGGCTACAGCCCCTCTGATTCTAGCTTTGACTTGTTCGTTCAGACTTACCCTCTCCTCAACCACCCCTCGTAGATACTTGAAGCTATTAACCTGTTCCACTATCTTCCCATCTATCTCAGTGCAATCACACAAAACAAAAACCTGAGTGAACCCTTAACTGTAAAATGGATGCCTCAGAAATTTTGAAAGGTTCTTCATGTAGAATGTCTTACCAGTGCGATAAAACACATTCGATATCTCAATATTTTGCTTTTCTTATATTGTCAAAAACAGTTGTGCCAGCTGAACTAAACTTTGATGTTATCACATTTGGATACATAACAGAAACTGAGTCTGATATGTTTATCTGTTCTAGTTTTTAAATTCATATGATTATGGAAGAAATCAGGATGTACTAGTTGGTATTTGAAGGATGCTGTAAAGGTCCAGCATTTGTTATCTTCCATTTGAGTGTGAACACTTTCAATCTGCTGTGATTGACTTGGGTAAGCACATTGGCTTCCAACAGTGCTTGATTAGCTAACTGACAAATGGGTAACACTAGGTGCAGTCATGAATATGGATCATTACAATTAACGTTGGCCACCTGCTTCTATCTAGCAGCTAATCTATACAGTCCTCTACCTGTAACATTGTACAAAAGCAAGGGAAATTGAAAAGCTTTAATGGAGTTACAGTTCTTTTTGATGACAATAAGAAAATTAAATAAGATATGTGGCTAAGTGGTTGAATTTGTGTTCTCTTAATACTAACTGAGGATTATGTTTAATAATAAAAACAATTTATAGGCATTTTGTAATACATGTAGGCATACAAGATATAAATTAAACATAATATAACACTTTAGATTAAAATATGTCATAAAAACATATCAGAACAATCAATGATTGAAGCCCAAGATTTACAATTCCTTATATGTATTTGCTGCTTGAAACAAAGAACAACTGCTCTGCATAACATTATTTACAATTCTGAGCATTTCAGTGTTTAGAAAAAAAATGAATCCTTGTATTTCTATTTAATGTTATTTATATAGAAAGAAAGCACATGATTACAGAAAACTTGTCTGCATAATCCATTCAGCCATCATAAAATACCATAAATAAAAATCAGCACGGTTCTTGGTTTGATTTATGTGTGGAACCATGGCTTTGAATGCGTATTGTGTCTTTTGGATGCATGTTAATGTACTGAATTTAAAGCAGTGCCAATCTACAGCACATATTTTCCAACAACCCATGCAGACATGCATTGCTAAATAATGCAGTGTAGAGGAGCAAACATCATTTCTGATCAAGTGCCCATACTATGGCCATAAAACTAATTTCAAATGGGAAAAAAGAGAAACTATAACTTGTGCACATTATAAAAGTCAAATGCACGAAAGTGTGTGCCCAAGTTAATTTTAAAATGAAATTGTAAGGAATAAAGCATATGCTGCTCAGTACACTGTCATTGTTAATAGCAGTGCTATGTATTTAATATTATACAACGACCCCCATTAATATTCCAAAACGTGCATGCTGATTGGTCAGCGTGCATGTTGTAAATCAGACTTATACTAATGGAAAAAGGTCTGGTCGCCTGGACTTTTTCCATTAGTATAAATCTTTTTTTACAGCAACGGAGAAAGCAAGATCTCTGTTGCTTTTCAGACACTGTCTTGCTATGTTAAAGGACTTTAACATAGCGTGGTTTTGGAGTCTTTTCAGGCTTGCTAGTTGTTGCTGAAGCACCTACCAAGAGGAGAAAACGCTGAGAGAAGAAAAGGAGCCACTTTTGTGATTTTAAGTATTTTCTTCTGATTTTTTGTTAAGTTTTACTGCTTTGCCGCCTACTTTTTGGCATTTTCCGGCTTGCTAAAGTTTATGTCTGTAACAGTAACAGTACGTGGAACACATCTAGAGCCTGTTTACTGCATTTCCTGTGTTGCATTTAATTTAAAATCGTTTTTTTCTCTTAAAACTGCATTTTACCTGATTTTGGCCTAGCACTCAAGTGTGGGGTAATTTATTGCACTGTTGTGATTATTTTGCTGCTTGTGTATCTCTGCTACCTTTAAACTACAACAAAAAAAAAAAAAAAAAAATCTTGCTTTTTTCCCACTTTCTGAAAGTTAAGAAAGTTCAGTTACAGATTTGCTGTTCTGAACTGTTTGGAAGTTTCTAGAAGGCCAGTGCTTGCTTGGGCTAAAGGGAAGTCTCTGTGTTCACCAGTGGGAGTGGTTAACACTGAACAGCCTGCCTGTCCCTGGAGGAGTGGTTACTACCTAGAAGCTGTAGTTTTATTGGCCATTTTGGGTCAATTCTAAACTCCTTGATCTGTCTTTCTTAAAACCAGGCTGTCTCGTGGTTTTGGTATCTTTTCAGGCTTGCTAGTTGTTGCTGAAGCACCTACCAAGAGGAGAAAACGCTGAGAGAAGAAAAGGAGCCACTTTTGTAATTTTAAGTATTTTCTTCTGATTTTTTGTTAAGTTTTACTGCTTTGCCGCCTACTTTTTGACATTTTCCGGCTTGTTAAAATTTATATCTGTAACAGTAACAGTACTTGGAACACATCTAGAGCCTGTTTACTGCATTTCCTGTGTTGCACATAATTTTAAATCGTTTTTTTTCTCTAAAAACTGCGTTTTACCTGATTTTGGCCTAGCACTCAAGTGTGGGGTCATTTATTGCACTGTTGTGATTATTTTGCTGCTTGTGTATCTCTGCTACCTTTAAACTACAACAAAAAGAAAAAAAAACCAAAAAAATCTTGCTTTTTTCCCACTTTCTGAAAGTTAAGAAAGTTCAGTTACAGATTTGCTGTTCTGAACTGTTTGGAAGTTTCTAGAAGGCCAGTGCTTGCTTGGGCTAAAGGGAAGTCTCTGTGTTCACCAGTGGGAGTGTTAACACTAAACAGACTGCCTGTCTCTGGAGGAGTGGTTACTACCTAGAAGCTGTAGTTTTATTGGCCATTTTGGGTCAATTCTAAACTCCTTGATCTCTCTCTTAAAACCCTACAACTCTCTTTTTCTTGCGCTTTGCACTGAGCAGCGTCGGGCAGCGCTGCCTAAACAGGTTTAAACTATTCCAGGCTCCACAAAGTCTGCTCTTCACTTTTTCCCTTAGAACTGCTCAAACTCTCAAAGTAATCACTCTGTTCTCTTTCTAAAGCCCTGCACTTGCTCAGCTCTTATAAGGAAACACTAACTAACTAAAGCACTACACCCTCCTTGACTTCTCATAAGTATTAGACTCCCGATTGGTCCTTCCTGATCAAGTGAAAAATCTGTTTCCTTCCCCTAATCTGATCAGTAAAAAAACAGTTCCCTATACTAATCTGGTATGTCCAATGGTCAGTTTCAAGGTTACTCTCCAGTCCAGCTGGTGAATCTGGGAATTTTGAGGCAATGTTACAATTGCTTTATGTACACAGACAACCCTCTCCTCCTTCCAACAAACTCTAATACATGTGAGAGATGCAGTTACACAGCCAAACTGGAGGCAGAGCTCTCTCAACCCAAGACTGGCACAGTCAGTCAGGAGGAAAAGGTAACCACCCACACCACAAATCCAGTCTCACACAGACCTATTGCATCTGCATACCCAACACATAAACACACAAAAACATACTCGGAGGCTCTAAATAAAAATATGCCTAAACAGCAAAGACCTCCTAAGCAGATATCCAAGCAACAGCCACCCCTCAACAATACCCACAAATCACATATCTCACAAAATCAGTGTGCCTCACAGTCAGAGCCCTTAAGGCCAAACAACACACCAAATACACTTGTTATAGGGGACTCTATTGTCCGGCACACTGACGTCCCGCTCACCAGACTGAACAAGGAGAAGGTCATTGTAAGCTGAATGTCGGGTGCCAGGATCTGCCACATAATGCAAGCACTCAGGTCAATCCAAAGCAAGTACAAGTATGACTCCGTCATTGTCCATGCTGGTGTGAATGACCTGAGATGTACCTCCCAGGACTACATGAAAAGAGACATAGAGAAGCTCTCTGACCATGTAGCCCAGGCTGGTATGTCCCTGACCTTGAGTAGCATTTTGCCCTCACCAAGAATGATGCCACAATATAAAGACAAAATTATCAGTTTCAACAATTGGCTAAAGTATTGGTGTCATTCAAAGGGGATCCAGTGTCTTTTGTATACTGGCCAAGGCTCTTGCCACCCCCCATAGTGCCTTTTTTAGGCAAGGCTCAAAGGACAAACCCACCTCCATAGACAACCCAAAGATAAAAAAAACTAAAGGTAATGCTACTCAATGCCAGAAGTCTAAACCTCAAGATGCACACACTCGAGACTCTCCTCAGTATGGAGAAAATCGATGTCTGTGCAGTAACAAAAACCTGGTTCAAGGCTCCTGAGAGCACCCCAGCACTACCAGGTTATAACTCATACCATGTGTTTTGGCCCCAAAACTCGGACCGAAGCACAAAAGGAGGGGGGATATCTATATTCATCAAAGATACCCACACCTCCAGGTTAGTGGCACTGCACGAAGCATCTGAAACCATCCATGTGCAACTAACAGCGGGCAAAACTGCCTTTCAGTTTGTAGCCTGCTACAGAACACCCTCCCTATTACAGGAACCCCACCTGGCATTCCTGAGAACACTGGAAAATATGAAGGTCTCTCCGAACACTATGTTATTGGGTGACTTCAACTACCCAAACATTGACTGGGAAAACTACTCAAGCCCAAACACCCTCGCCCAACGGTTCCTTGAATTTATAAACTCTAACGCAATGGAACAACTGGTCACCACTCCCACAAGAGGGAACAACATATTGGACCTGGTCATCACCAACATGGGGACTCTATGTTCCACACCAGAAGTAAACTCCTCATTGGTAAGATCAGACCATAAACAAATTTCCCTGGACATCCATATCCCGTCCCCACCCCCAGCCAAGGAAATCACTGTAAAGAATTTCTCAAAAGCCAACTTTGCACTTCTCAAGACTGAGGTGGAATCCTTCAAAGCCCCTGGGCCAGAGGATAATACAGCCCAATCCGCAGAATCCTTTGCAAATGCATTCTATGAGCACCTGCAGGAATGCATGGATCATGCTATCCCAAATAAAACCAAGACTCACTCCTCCAAAAACAGGAGACCGGTCTGGTGGACCCCGCCATAAATAAGCTATACAACAGAAGGAGGAAGCTACTACATGACAGAGCAAAATCCCAAAAAGGGAAGGCATCTCTGATCAGTATTAGCAAGAAATTCGATCCCTCATAAAATCATCAAAGGCCAGTTTCGAAAGAAAAATTGCCCTAGACACTAAAGATAATCACAAGGCCTTCTTTAGTTATGTCAGGAATATGGGCGGAAACTCCCAGATATGCTCTGAATTGTTGCATAACGTTACTAAATATACCAAACCTACAGACATAGCCAACATCCTGGCAGACAGATTCAGCACAACCCCCCCACCTTCCGCCCCAAAGGAGCAAACGCCTATCCCAACTGAATGTAACCTTCCTGACATCACAGATGCACAGGTGAAAGCTGCCCTCTCCAAAGCAAAAAACACAGCATCTATGGGACCGGACGGTGTCCCAAGCTGTGTCTTACATGAGCTCCAAGAAGAACTGAACCCTCACATTAAGTTACTGTTCAAACTTAGCCTTACTACAGGATATGTACCCAAAGAATGGCGTACAGTTACAGTGGTCCCACTCCACAATGGTGGTGCCACAATGGACCCCGGAAACTATCGCCCCTAAGCCTGACTAGTCTGGTCTGTAAAGCTATGGAACGTATTATCATGGAACTCATAAACAAACACATTGGGAGCCTCCAGACACTGGACCCTACCCAATTCGGCTTTGTTAAGGGCAGATCTTGCCTCTTAAACCTAGTTGATTTCTTTGAAACAGTTACCAAAGTCATAGATGAGGGCAAGGTAGTCCACACAGCCTACCTGGACCTCGCAAAAGCCTTCGACACAATACCCCACTCAGGCATCATAAATAAGCTTACCAGCTTAAATATCAACCCCTATATCACAAGATGGGTTGCAAACTGGCTCAGAGATAGAACCCACATGGTCAGAATTGCAGGTGCCATGTCTGAATCCAAACCAGTTACAAGTGGCGTCCCACAGGGCTCAGTTCTGGGACCTCTCTTCTTCTGTATATACTTCTCCGAGGTTCTGGCTAACACAGGGGGATTATGGCTGACAAAGTTCGCAGATGACTGTAAACTGGGGGCCATAATCGAATCTCCAGCTGACACAAGCATCCTCCAAAAGGGTCTCACAGAGAAGGATGCTTGGTGCCAGAGCCACGGCCTCAAGCTAAATGCTAAAAAGTGCGTAGTCATCCCCTTTGGGAAAAACAAGGTGCCCACAAATTACCACATAGGTGGTAATCCATTAAGTACGGAAGAAGTAATTAGAGATTTGGGGACCAACATAGATAATAATCTCTCCTTTGATAATCACGTTGCCAAAGTGGTTAGAAAGACCTTCTATATAGCCCACCTTATCACGAAAGGGTTCGCATCTAGATCAAGAGAGGTCATTGTGCCCCTCTACTCGTCACTCATCAGGCCCATAATTAAATACAATGCCCCTTTTGGGATGTACTTTACCCGACACCTGCAGCAACTGGAGAGACCCCAAAAGTACCTCACCAAGAGGATCATGGGCTACAAACAGATGTCCTATGCAGCTCAACTAGAGAAACTCCAGCTCTACTCAGTTGCTTACCGCCTACTCAGAGGCGATCTATGCCTGACGTACAAAGCCATGTCAAACCCAGAATTAATGGACATGCTCCATCTCAAAAAATCCAAGTCCCTTAGAGCTACACGCTCCAGGGACCTAAACCTCAGCACAAAAATAAATAGGACATGCTGGAGGGACAGATTCATTTCCCAGAGGCTCCCCTCACTCTGGAATAGAATCCCAATTCATGTTAGACATAGCCCCTCGCTGACCCTCTTCAAGCGAAACTTGGACGCGTGGATGGGAAATCGCAAATTCACCCCTGGGATCTCTCCTGTGTCCCTGCTAGACAGAGGCACAGTAAACTAATATTAAAAGGGTACCTTCTGTGACCTACTTTACAGAGGCACAGTAGGCTAATCTAATAGGGAGGCGGAAGCCAAATACACTCTGGCTAGGCTTATAAATGCCCTAGGGCAGATAGCCTAGTATTTACCTATGAACCTATGAACCTAAATGCACGAAAGTGTGTGCCCAAGTTAATTTTAAAATGAAATTGTAAGGAATAAAGCATATGCTGCTCAGTACACTGTCATTGTTAATAGCAGTGCTATGTATTTAATATTATACAACGACCCCCCATTAATATTCCAAAACGTACATGCTGATTGGTCAGCATGCATGTTGTAAATCAGACTTATACTAATGGAAAAAGGTTTGCTCGCCTGGACTTTTTTCCATTAGTATAAGTCTTTTTTTACAGCAATGGAAAACGCAAGATATCCGTTGCTTTTCAGACACTGTCTTGCTATGTTAAAGGAGTTTAACATAGCGAGACAGCTTTAAAAAAAGTAATGGAGATCTTCCTTTCCCCGTTGCTTTTTTTTAAAGCTGTCTCGCTATGTTGAACTCCTTTAACATACTCAGACACTTTGTAAAAAGCAACAGAGATCTTGCTTTCTCTGTTGTTTCTACCCACAGCTCTGATGTACTGCGTAAGCATATGCATGTGCAGTACATTAGAACTGCCGCAGAATTCCAGACAGTTGCGGAAGGGCAGCAAGGAGGCATTATACAATGCCATTATTTAAGAAAAGAAGTATTTTTTCTTAAATAATGTTATTGTATAATAGCAATAATCCACTTCTGGGTGTGGGTAATGCTGGCTTTACCCACGGTTGTCTTTGTTTGGCAACTCGAGCTTCACCCTCGTGACCAAACCACACCAACCGTGGGTAAATCCAGCATTACCCACACCCAGGTGTGGGTTATTGCTATAATAAACTAAGCAAGTTGTGTAGGACCAGTGCAGTTTCAAGTGAGTGAACTGTGTTACTCACTCTCATTAACTAAGCTATGTGCTTTTGTGGAGGGGTGCCTGGCAGCCAACCAAGATGGATACCTCATTTTGGTGATTTTTTTTTCAACATAACAGAATTGCTCTGGCACTTGTTATGACATTTTAACATAGACAGTAAGTTAATACCCTCAAGGGGAAAAACTGCATGAAATGAATGGAGAATTATGCAAGATGTTATTGCAAGAAAGATGACAGAAAAAAAATACAGGTTAAGATAACATATATTAAAAGTTAACAGGAGACAACTGGAAGGAAGTATGTTTACTGGAGAGTTTACAGTGCAGAAGAATAGGTAGATGTGCAAAGTTCTAGAAGCTGAACTAATTCATGGGAAAATAAAAAGAGAGACGATCAGTTCACCAAATCATCTTTTTAACGACATATCGAACATGATCAGAGAACAAAATATAAGAACGTGTGCAATCTTGAAAAGAATGGGTAATTCCAGAAAGAGTTGACCTGCTTTGGCTGTTTCAGTGATTTGAGTCAAAAGAAAAGATACTAAAGTAAATGCAATTAATACTGGAAAATGGCAGAATATAAATATAGATCCCTCCAAATTATGCAATGGAGCTGTACTGGGGTTAATGGCATTCAACCCTAAACTCTTTGAACTCCGGCACTACAGAAGTATGTTTTTTTAGGTTGACTGAAGCTGATTTTTGTATTACTATGTGGAAGTCAGCTGTGAGGATTTAATCATTGGTACAGGTGAGGCAGAACTTTAAACTGACAGCAATGAATTTTGGGGTACAGAGAAGGTGCCCCGATATTTAGAATATTATTGAATAAGCCTCAACCTGGAAAATAAGGTAAGTGCAATAAGACAGGTAAGTCAGACATAAGGAATAGTAAATACCACTGAGGAATAAATATTAAAGAAGATTTGACTACATATGCCAGAAAAATAAGAACAGTATAAGTATAAATAAGAGACCTGTTCAAGATGGAGAAGGCATAAAAGCAATGGAATAGCAAACAGAGTAAAAAAGTGCACACAGTCTGGTGAAAATGTCCCTGAATAAACAGAAGTGGATTGAAAAGGACGATAAGTATTGCTAAACCACATACAAAATCTAGAAAATCAATAGGGGAAGGCCATGAAAAGTGCATTATGAAAAAGAAAAGCTTCCTTGTCTAGGTACCCTTCAATAAACATACCTTACACCAAATGGCATTTTACGACCTTTATTAAAGTTCCATGCACATAACTTCATTGACCACATAATATTTTCATTTTTTAATCACAGCATAACATCCATATAACAGTTAACTTGGGGCAGCCTGACCCCACTCACCCTGACCAATTAAGCAGCATCCTTACCTCCGCTCACTTACTTTTACTTATCAAGCAGCGTCCAACTGCTCACTAGAACTTCCCAACGTGCATATAGCAGTTAAGTAAGGGTAGCATTACCCTGCTCACCCTAACCAAATAAGCAGCATCCTTACACCCACTTGCTTACTTTACTTATCAAGCAGCGTCCAACTGCTCACTTGTTTTTCCCAATGCATTGAAATAATCATCCAACCAAATTAGCAGCATTCTCACCTCCGCTTGCTTGCTTATACTTGTTAAGAAGCATCCAATCACATTTTCCAACTCAGTGAAATGAAACTCCAACACCAGTGGGGGGGGGGGTCAGAAGAGGGACAACCCTGGCCCTCTTCTCTACCTCCCAAAATACACCTCACCATCCCCAATGCTCCAAACAAGGAGGGAGGGCAGGTACAAATTCTACAATACCTATTTGAAGGATAGATTTTCACCTCAAAGATACTATGGAACAAACTCCAAAGTCCTTTCAAACAGAACTGAATTGAGCTTGGCTGGCTTGTAAGAGCCCTAGAACTGTTAGCCTAATAACTTCCTTTGCTCCTATGATTGTTCTGACTCAATTCCACCTGTGGAAACCCCACATTCTCTCTAAACAATCCCCAACAGTGTTTTACCCTTACCCAATCTACCTCTACCTCACTTGCCCCCACAGTACCGAAAATGCAGTACTCCACCATGCCTTACTGACCCAAATATGTAGAATTACCTGTGACCTCATTGTGCTCCACTCCAGCGCCCAGAGCATCTACCCCAGCAGAATCCATTACCTTTCAACTTCTCTCAGGCCACTGACCATTGCTCACTCTGTGCACTTCCATTTGTGGCCTGCCTTATTATGCACCATTCTGGCAACCAGGACATCCATTACCTTTCGGGCCATCGACCAAGGTCCACTCCATGCCTACCCACCTGCAACACATTGTGCAGCACTGCAGTGACTGAAACATCCACCCCAGCAGAATATGTCACCTTTCCAGATCCAGTTCAGGGCACACTGACTGATGCACTTCATAGCGATTAAGGCACTTCGTCAGTAACAAAAAAAAAAGAAAGAAAAAAATACAGAATTAGTCATACATTCTGTATTAACAATTTAACTGATATCAATGGTAATCAGAACTGAATTATCATTTCATCACAAGGCCTATTCTATGCATAAATATCACATTTTAAACATTCTATGACCTTCGTAGTTAAAGCTATTAATGAGCCATTAGGGAGTGTGGCACCATTTAACTCTGTGTTCATGTTATAAGTGGCAGCCGCATCTTAGAGATGGAAGGGGAGACAATAATCAAGGTAACCAAACCTACCCCAAGTTTCAGATGAGATGCATCCACTCGATAGTGACACTTGCCACCACAGAACATTCACCATCTTCACTCAACTACACATTCAGACAAGTGACAAACACCCACAAACCCCTCCATTATGGCATCCATTTACTTATCAGTACAACTCACTGAAAAGGCACCATACTTAGGGTTAGGTGCATCAAACATGTGCCTGCATACTTCCCAGAAACAGCATAATGCAAAATGGCACACAACCTCAGTCGTGATCTTGAGGTTGAATGAATCCAAGCACACTAGTAAAGTCAGTGACAGAGATAGTCAATAAAACTCCAACCCCCCCACCAGCCAGCAACTGCCTGCCTACCCAGTTGTTGACACACAAGCCTATCTATGCTCACTTGCTTCTGCTTGCTGTGCACTTAACCTCTGAGAAAGTGATGGAGCATCCTTCCATAGATTATTTAAGTTAACTACCTTGCAAGGACGATATCAAAAGTATTGTGCTTACCAATTCAGCCCCTTCATACATGTAAACTCTGTGCCCCCCAGTGACCCCCGACCAAGGTTGAATTTTCCGAATGGTAGTAAGTCTGAAACGTAAACCCCTGTCATCATCCTCTAACCAGACTTTTAAAGATTTGCCAGTATTTTTTCAGCTAACCATGATTTTATGAAAAACGTACAAAATGAGGCATCCAAAATATGAGTCAAACAACTGGACATTCTGTGCATACCTCTTAGGGCAAGAGATCTGAACAAAGCCACAACACCACTGACCTGAAATAGGAACAACCTTTACACATGGCTCCCACAAACTTAAAAGCTGACAAAATAAAAGGTCCGGTGACAGCATAAATTTCCCAGATGGTATGACGTCTGAAACCCCAAGTGTATGCCATCACTTTCCAACTTCAGTCTTCAATGATTTTGTACTAATTTGCAAGGCCTTCTTGCCCCCCCCCCCATTTTTTATAATTTATATCTGAAATGCTCCTCTACCACATGGAGCATACCATCTGATATGCTACCCACCTGGGAAATGGATGGCTCTCCCAGAAATCAAAACACACCAGCCAAGCTCAGCAATCTTCAAACATTGCTCTGTATGACTTGGTAATAACCCAGCCCAACATTTGGGAGAGAAACGTCATATTTCCACAATTAGTCAGAATAAACTTAACATATGAGCTTGACAACCAGAGGTGCCAATGAACTCAGGCAGTGAGTAGGAGCAAAATTAACCCAATCCACCAATGCGATGGATATTTGACACCTCTTGATAAAAGCCATACCTCTCAATCCTATAGAGCAAGAAATCTGGACAAAGCCAAAATAAAAGTGGGAGAAAGAGCCAAAAATAGGGACATCTTTTAAATATTACTCTTACAGACTTAAAATCTTGATAGAAACAGATCTTGCCTTAGCCTGAATTTACTGAAGGGTATGAAATCTATAACTCAAATGTCTGTCATCATGTCTGTCTGTCATCATGAACTAACTTCAGTCCTTAATGATTTGCTACTAGTTTGCCATAAAACCACAATTTTATGAAAAATGGACCAAAAATATGAGGTAAACATCTGGGCATTCTGTGAAAGTCTGGACAGTTAAGAGGTATGAATTAAAAGCCCTCATCATTAACCATTACTTGCACGCTCAGCCAAAGGCCACTTCCACCTTGGCCTCCCACATGTTCTCAAACTCCAGCACAAGCAGCAAGGACAAAGCCAAAACAAAGAGAAAACAAGGGCCCCCAAAACAAGAAAAAACTTAAGTGCTACTCTCGCACTTCCAGAAAGCTGCTCGGCTATCAGCTCTTCTTATACCATATATCTTCCAAAAGACAGGAAACCGGAGCTCATGTCTCTATCATTTAATGAATTCAGTTTATTTTTATCATCATCATCATCATCATCATCATTATTGTATAACCAACATGGGATCCAAGCTTGACTAAACCCCCCTGCACTCCACAATGTTCGGTCCACAGCCATGAGGCAAGCACAGGAACCCTCTTGAAACAAGCACGCCATACAGGATGGATGAGTGAAATGCCTGTCACCCAGACACACACCACATCCTGTTTAACAGTAGAGCAGTTACAGCTGCAACCAGCCATGCAGCGCAAAGAACAAACATCGATGACTGGCATCAAACCCGTGCAACCTCTGTTCCACAGATTGCACACCACTCCTACAACCACTGCACACACAAACATCCTTCCTTAAATTATGGACAAAAACATACTTTGTACAAAGCCAGAATGTTCTAATAGCTCTTACAGACTATCATTGTTTTCTATAATAAAAAAAAAAATATATATATATATATATATATATATATATATATATATTCAAAGCCCACCACAGTATGAACTATATGCATCCCAATGCCATTTACCTTTTTAATGTATGTCCGTACATGCAAAAGAGGCTACTTGACTGGGAGATAAATGTCCTAGGGAAATAAAGAGGAGATAAATCAAACCCAGTACCCTGTGCTACAGGAAGCTTTTCATAGCCTGAGTCCTCTGCAATAACAGGCCAGCAGTTTAACTTTTCTGCACTTTGCACATCACTTAACACAAGAAGATTCATTCATACTTCTAGGCTGAATACAAGAGCTCTTTGATAACCTGCGCATGCGTGGATGGATGAGTCGCTCGCGGCTGCCACCCAGCCAGCAAAAACAACTTAAACCGAGTTTACCGGTCAGCTGACTACAACCAATCACTGACCCACCAATGATAACTCCACCACTGAAAGACATAATTAAAAGTGGGATAAAGCACGCGTTTTCACAGGGGATGAACTTTGCCTCAAAATCTGTCATCATTTCTAATTTCAGTCATTAAAGATTTCCACTACTTTTGTCATTAAACACAGGTTTATGAAGAATGAACCCCAATTATAAGGCAGAATGCTGGTGAAAATCTGTACCATTTAGAGCTATGCTGAACAAATCTTCAGGAGGTGCGGAACACAGCAGCACATGCAGTAGTGCCGCCCACACATAACCCTTCACAGCTTACTTTGAGCAGTCATCTAGCAAGTAAATAATGACCCCCAAACAGCCCAACATTGACTCGTTTCCCCTGAGCAAAATCTCTAGTAGAAAGAAAAGATTTTTTATCCAGCCATGACCACTCACCTCATTGTCATACTGCTAATTAAATTACCCTGCAACCCCACAGAACCTGCAAACCACCAAACCGACCCTGTCACCATCCCCAAACTGCCTCCCTAGAGAGATACTAGCAGAAAGAGAGAGAGAGAGAGAGAGAAAAAAAAAAACACCTCATTTCATTCACCAAGCCTCACCATATACCCACTAGCACCCAAGGGCTACCTGCACAAAAATATCCCCAGTTCATCTAGGACGTGGTACTTGCCTTAGTAAGTTCACACCAAAATGTGATACTTCACATAGATACACTCTTTCAAAAGTTATTAAACCCCTCCTTACACTGACCACACTTCCTCCTAATCATCGTACATTCCTATTTAACCCTTTTCTCCCCCAACTAGCTTCCTGTCTTTACCCTTCTAAAATTCATTACTATTTCAATCTAGAACCTCCTCTGAAGATGTCCCTGGACAAATTGGTCTATTACCAAGCCTCATTTATTAAACATGGAGAATGTTAGATAATAAAGATAAAGTTAAAAAAAACTGATGAGATGAGATATAATCAGAACACCAAAGAAGCTGTGATCCACAGTATGCATTAAAATTATGTGAGATCTAGAAAAGGGGAAGAAAAGAGCTTGGAGAAATAAGTAAACAGCAGGTAATAAACTGTATTGACAGGAAAAGTACAGCAAGCACATATAGGCTGAAGGCTGAAAGAAGGAGAGGTGTGCCTTATTCATCTTAACAGATGTAATGTAATCCAGGCAAGGTACTTAGCTGATGATAATGGGGGGGACTAAAGACATATAGAAGGATACAGTGAAGAATAGGATAATGGAAAGAGCTGCTAAAACAATATTGTGATGGGGTAGTTTAAGGCAAACTAATGAATCTTTCAAACAATCGGGGTTCTGAAAGGTAAAATGTCAGGGAAGAAAGGGAATAGGAAAAGGGTCAGCAAGCAACTCCTTTTAAGGTTGTGGGCACATTATGATGTATCTAGTTGCTGAAAAATATAGATGGAAAGGGTTGAGAAAAGGGAAGGGAGATACAACTACAACTAATAAGGGAGGAGGTGGGTGAAGGCAAGGTTCAAATGACAAATTCACCACCGTAACAGGAACAGGCAAGCAAAAACTGAGGGTAATGTTGCTCAAAGCTAGAAGTCTAAATTTCAAAATGCACAAAATCAAGGCACTCCTTGAAATGGAGAACATCTATATCTGTGCAGTGACTGAGACCTGGCTCAAGGCTCCAGAGAGCAACACTGCACTACCAGGCTATAACTCATACCACACTTTTCGGCCATCTAACCTGGACCGGAACACCAAAGGACAGGGGGTTCCATATTCATTAAGGATATCCACAACTCCAGGCTAGTTGCTCAGCATAATGCATCCGAGGTTATCCAAGAGCAACTAACTCTGGGCAAAACTGCAATCCAAATTGTAGCTTGCTACTAATCTCCCACCATGCCCCAGGATTCCCACTCCTCTTTTCTTGATATACTGGAAAATATTATGGTTCAACCAAACACCCTAAAGATGGGCGATTTCAACTACCCCACCATTAACTGGGAAAACTATTCATGTACCAACTCCTTTGCTCAATGCTTTCTGGAATTCATGAATTACAATGCCCTGGATCAACTTATCCACACCCTCACCAGGGGCAACAATATCCTAGACCTAGTCATTACCAACATGAGTGACCGGTGTTCCACACCTGAAGTTAACTCCTTGTTGGTCAGAAACGACCATAAGCTTATCACCCTAGATATCCACATCTCACCCCCACCCCCCCATTAAGGAAACCATGGTAAATAATTTCTCCAAAGCCAACTTCATGCTTCTTAAGACAGAAGTGGCGAACTTCATGACACTCATGCAGATGGACAATATAGTTACGACTGCTGAGTCCTACACAAATGCACTCTATAAACAGTTACACGAGTGCATGGATCGTGCTATCCCAAACAGAACCAAGACACTATCCTCCAAAAACAAAAAAGCCAGTCTGGTGGTCCCCTGACATAAACTCTACAACAGAAGGAAGAAACTGTTGCAAAAGAGAGTAAAATCCCATGAGTGGAGGAGCTCCCAATCCGATGAGTGGAGGAGCTCCCTGGTTAGCCTCAGTAAGAAGCTGAGATCCTTTATACGATCCACCAAAGCTAGCTACAAAAACAAAATTGATTCTAAGGACAACCACAAAGCATTCTATAGCTATGTCAAGAATCTCAATGGCAACATCCAGATCTGCTCTGAGTTACAGCACAACAGCACGAAAATTACAGAACCAGCTGATATTGCCAACATCATGGCAGATAGGTTCAGTGCTAATTTTACCCCCTCTCACCCCCTAATGGGCCCATAGCTATACAGGAAGACTGCAGAGTCCCTGTAATCACAACTACACAGGTAAAAGCTGCACTCTCTAAAGCAAAAAACACAGCATCCATGGTACTGAACAACAACCCAGGCTGCGTTTTACACAAACTTCAAAACCAACTGGCTCCCAATCTAAGGACCATGTTCAATCATAGCCTCACATCAGGCTTTGTGCCCACTGAATGGTGCACAGAAACAGTTACCCAACTCCACAAAGGGGGAGCCACCACTGATCCAATGAACTATTGCCCTGTTAGCCTGATGAGCCTGGTCTGCAAAGCCATGGAACATATCATCATGGAACTCATAAACAAAGACAGTGGTAATTTCCAAACTCTGAACCTCACCCAGTTCATGTTTTTGAAAGGCAGATCATGCCTGAATCTGATCGACTTCTTCGAGGCTGTCACCAAAGCCTGAGTCGAGGGTAAGGTGGTTCACACAGCCTATCCTGACCTCGCCAAGGCTTTTGACACCATCCACCATTCTGGAATTATAGCTAAACTCACTAAACAAGGTATAAATCCCTACATCACAAGATGGGTTGCCAACTGTCTCACTGAAAGAACCCACACTGTAAAAGTTGCAGACTCCAAATCTGACATCAAATCAGTGACAACTGGAGTAGCACAGGGTTCAGTCCTGGGATCTCTCCTGTTTGGTATCTACTTCTTTGAAGTACAGCCTAACACAGAAGGCCTCTGGCTAATGAAGTTCACAGATGACTCTAGACTAGGAGCCGTAGTCGAGTCCCCAAATGGATGTGGACATCCTACAGAAGGGCCTCACTGCGACAGATGCCTGGTGTCATAGTCATGGCCTCAAGCTCAATGCCAAGAAGTGCATTGTCATCCCCTTTGGTAAAATCTCTGTACCCATGAACTACCACATAGGTGGCAGTCTACTTAACACCGAATGTGTGATAGGAGACCTTGGGACCCAGGTGGACAGTAGTCTCTCTTTTGATAATCACATCGCCACAGCAGTCAGGAAGTCCTTCTACGTGGTACACTTCCTCAGAAAAGGGTTCTCATCCAGGAACAAAGAGGTCATTGTTACCCTCTGCTTGACACTCATTAGACTCATTATAGAGTACAACACCCCTTTTGGAATGTACCTCACAAGATATCTGCAGCAGCTGGAAAGGCCACAGAAGTACCTCACAAAGAGGATTACTGGCCTCAAATAGATGCCCTACACTGACCGTCTCAAAAAACTCCAGCTTTACTCCGTACTATACCACCTACTCCGAGGTGATATCTGCCTAACATATAAAGCTATGTCAAACCCAGAGCTGTTGGATATGCTACACCTAAAAAAATCCCAATCCCTCTGAGCTAGTTGCTCTAGGGACCTAAACCTTGTCACCACAATAAACAGGACATGCTGGAGGGATAGATACCTGTCCCAGAGACTTCCCATACTCTGGAACAAGCTACCCAACTATGTCAAGCAAAGTTCCTCATTAGCACTCTTCAAGAAAAATCTTGATGAGTGGATGGGAACTAGGAAATACACCCCAGGGATAACTTCTGTGGCGCTCCTCGACAGGGCACAGACAAATAACTTTCTTGGGTGGCCTAAGCCAGGGAACCTTGTTGGCTAGGCTTACTTAGGCAATTTGTTCGATAGCCTTGTACCTACCTATGGATCTATGAACCTATATGAAAAAAATCAATAATGGGTTGAGAGTTTGTTCATGTAACAGCGGAGAAGAGAAGAGGCTAAATGCAAGAAGAAGAGGAACTGGAACTGCAATGGAAGGGTGAATATAAATTAGGTGAGAGACAGTGGAAAACAGTGAATATGAAACAGTAAGAACGCAAACAAACGTGGCAAGTGGAGACATAATCTAGCAGGATTATATGTTAATAAGAAAGCTGGGAAACAAGAACAACAACTAAAAAAAAGACATACAATTTTTAAGCATACATAAATATGTTACTAATGTAGATGATTGCATATGAACTACAGTTCTTGGGGAATGGCAGATGCTGGAAAGAGTACTCTTTGCAAACTTCAAAGATGAAAGCAAAATTAATTTCATGAACTTCATCTAGTCACTGATAAAGTAATAACAGCCATTGTTGACATTAAAACATAACATTTGGAGATATTTAAAAAGAAAGGACAGGTTATATTAAACTGGAGGATAGGAAATGATAAATAAAACATAACTCTGCAAAAAAATAAATAAATAAAAACAGTAAGGCAGAGAATCAGAAAAAAGAGAAGGAAGCATAAGAAAGGCATAGAAATGTTAGAAAATATAGACAAATATTATAAAGATTCACAGATAAAGTACATAAACCAAATGGATATATAAAAATTATGTTATTTTATGCTGAATGTGCAGAAGACACTATCACAGATCCTGAGGTCAAAAGGAGGTCCGTAAATGAATAGCAAGGAAGGGAATTGGGCAGAGATGTAAAGAGAAGAATGAAAGGATGAATAGGTAGAATTTCATGAGGTGGGTATCTCTTTGAAGTGAGTGGAAAACAGAAGTTTTTGTCATACAACTAAGAACATCTATTCACTTAGAAAGGCTGATTCAGAAAGTACAAGCAGCTCAGCTCACTGGTAAGATATGATGGGGAAAACGTTTTGTTTATGTCTTGAAAACATGGTGAGGATAAAGAGCAAGAGATAGGAAGGAGTAGAGTCTGTGTTCAGGTGACTCAAATGCTTTGTCATCGAAGGTGATACAGAAATTGGTATGGGAGAGAGAGGCATATAATATTAACATTATTAAAGAATATTAACATAAATATAAGGGAAATGGATAACCTAAAAGAAATGTGTATCCGGTAAGGGAAGTGGATTATGTGGGAGGAGGACAGCAGAGGGTAACCATTCTGTTTTAAATACTGATGTCATAAAAGTGGGTATTGGAAATGGATGACATTGATAACGAGAAAGCAAAGCTAATATAAGCCGGGTAGCAGGGTATGTCTTATGGTGGGATACTCAAGGTTTGATAAAGCATGATGACAGTCCCAAATGTTGAGGTGATGTGGAATAAATAACCATATCAAAGGTTCAATAAAATATACATTTTATTCAAGGAGTAAGGCAAAGGGAGTGATAGAGGTAAAATATAGTATGGGATAAACAAGTGTGCATCGGTGGATGCTTAGATGAAAACATATCACAAACAGAGGGAGAGAACAAATGTTTTTCAGGGTTACCATAAGTCAGATGAGAGAAATGGTGAGAGAATAAAAAATAGTCAATAAAGGAAAACCAGGTACATTTGAAAAGGTAGGAAAGCAGAAAGATAAAATAAAAGAGTCAAACAATGAGTTATACATTAGTGAGTTGCCATTAAGGCAGTGATATGATGATACAAGCAGTGCAAAAAATTTCATGGGGGACCAGAGATGGTATTTTTATTACTACAGGAAATTTGAATCAAGTTGGAGAACGTCTTGCTGTGAATTGACATTGCTACCTGCTGTGCTGTTGTGCTGATCAAACAAAATGAATAGTGACTTCTAAACCTGAGTAGATGAACTATATAATTGGACCATTTTGAAGTACTGTATATGCACTACATAAAGCATAGCCAGATTTACAATAAATGTAATCATACTTAATTTAGCCATTCATTAGTGTGTGTGTGTGTGTCTGTGTGTGTGTGTGTGTGTGTGTGTGTGTGTGTGTGTGTGTGTGTGTGTGTGTGTGTGTGTGTGTGTGTGTGTGTGTGTGTGTGTGTGCGCTTGCTTGTGTGCGCGTGTCTCTGTGACTGTGTCACTGCTAATATGTCATGTATGACCCTGTCTGTTTAAAATATACTCATAAATATGTCATAATGCTAAACTAATATGATATTTTTCTCAGACATGTCCTGATTTAGTCTTTTCCCCAGAATGCTTTGTTGGCAGTATGAAGCATGCTTATGCCACTAAGCTCAGACATTAGAAGGTGACGCTTTCTTGAACTGTTGTGATTCCTACACGAGCTCTTTCTTTAATCTCTTATAAGATTTTGGATTTGCTTCAATTTTGCATTAGTCATTTTTGCATAAATTACTTATCAGATTCTAGATTGTCATGCTGAGACAATGTTGGTATCACTGATGTAATTAAAAGAAACATAAATGGAATTTGCAAAGAGCTTTTCTGTTTTATACATCATTTTGAGATGTATAGTGTGTGCAGCAAATATGTCTCCCAAGAGAAGTAGATGAAGAGATAGAAACGTGTGAGTGAGCGTGAGTGTGTGTATGTTTGTGTAACTGTCAGAGAGAAAGAGAGAGAGAGAGAGAGAGAGAGACAGAGAGTGTCTTGGTGTGTATATTTGTATTTTTTATGAAAACTAGAATGACAGATGCATGGACTCCTTTTTTTCTTGATTTTATGAAGTACGTCACTATTGTAACTAGACAATGACATCTCCTTTTCCTTCTACTTTGGCAGATTAGTATATAAGAATAGCTGCACACTCCTTTAATGTATTCCATCCTGTAGTCCAGGGTTTGATTCCCTTTTACTCTTTATTTTCCTGCTCTGCAAAATTACTTCAGCAGAGTGTGTTGCTCTATCAGCACTAAAAAAAACACTTTAAAAAGTGAATTTCAATAGTTTACAAATCAATAAAATTCTAAAACTAAGAAAAAACCCTGCAACACACTAAAACACAGAATGGGAAACTTCATCAATCAAATACATAACTAAAATGTTATTGTGCTAATTTATACTGTTCTTGTAAGCTGCAATGCTTGTAACTTGTAATATCTTAAAAGATACTTCAAAGCTACCACTCCTTTTACAGCAATGTCAAACAACAGAATAAATGAATAAATAAACAAATAACTAACTAACAAAATTCATAAATAAAAAGAAATGAAAGCTTAGTTTATGCTAAATTAATGCTCTCCTAGTGGCCTGATTAGCAGTCTGAGATCAGATCTAAAATAGTTATGTTAATCCGTAACATGGTATAGATTTCGGCCTACTAAATATTAGAAATAACAAAGGAAAATACATGTGTGTGAATTTGGGAGATGATTAGGACAAAGTAGAACCAATTAGAATGGAATGTGCTGTAGGGCAGTGACCCAGTATGTTTTGCAGTTAAAGCCTTTATTTGGTAATATAAAATTAAGAATGAGTTCTTTTCACGCATCCAGATGACTGCAGTGGTACCACCCTGTGTAACTGTTAGACCTCACAATTGCTTTCACATGTATTGGAGGTTGATATTGTATCAACATCATAACACCATGCCCTGGAACCCATTTATCAGTTAAGGTGTGTAGGTTCTGTAAGAACTATAACAGGTTTCTTTGCAGTGAATAAGCTGTCACACACTTGTGCCCCACCACCCTCAACAGATATATAGTTGGTGGACTGAAAGATCTAAGCTCTCCATAGGTGTGTGTGTGTGTGTGTGTGTGTGTGTGTGTGTGTGTGTGTGTGTGTGTGTGTGTGTGTGTGTGTGTGTGTGTGTGTGTGTGTGTGTGTGTGTGTAGTGTCTATGTATGATATTGCAGAAAGGTTTGGCAATCTACTTCCATTCCATATGTGTCTAGTAACCTCTATGGATGATGACAGCTATTCTTGAGGTTGGGATATGAATCAAAGGCAACTAGACAGCATTCGATGGAACAATCATCAGATGAAAAATTAGCAAGGCACTAAGAATAAAGGAATATGCTTTATTTCTGAACAGCCAAACACATAAAGTAAATTAACTGACTAAGTAACTAACACAGCTAATTAATTAAAAATGGCAGCACACATATGTAAGAAGCAATGTGAGCAAATTGATTCCTATTTTGCATGCTTAGTTTAAATAGAAAAGTAAGTAAATATATCAATAAATAAATAAAGACACAGTATTTGGAAAACTAACTGCAAGCAAATAACTAGCAAACAACAGTTTTGCAGCCGGACTATTCTTAACCTACTCCTCAGTGTACTGGTGTGAGACATTTTAAGGTACCTCTGCAAAGTAAAATCTATGTTGCACTTGATTAGTGTTACGACAGGTTGCCAATTAGTTAATAAATGGGACCCACCTAGCTTGTGTGGCAAGTGCATGTACAAATAATGCTGAAGTAAACACTGGATGGTCTAGGGGTCAGTGCCAGTTCCTTTCTTCTCTGCCATCTACTTCCTGATCTCAGAAATTATAACCAGAACTTCCCCTTATGGATAAAAATGTACAATGCCCATATAAAAGCATCTAAACTCAATCCTAGAGCAATTCTCTTTCTTAACAATAAAACTCTTAAAGAGCATAAAATTCATCCTATATTAATAAAAATCATAAATGGGTTCCAATCACTGATAACTTCCCTTGGCTTGCGACACTCCCTAACGATGGCCCAACCAATTCATCTTAATCCAAATCTTAAATTGGATAACAGCATGTTAAATCTTGATAATTACCTTCTCATTAAGAGCTGTACAGTCTGCGACTTCTACTCAGTTAAAGACTTACCATTTACTGAAATCATGTCCTCTTTGGCACTGACCAAGAAATACTATATAATAATTAAACAAATATTTTACCTAATTTCTTTGATCACTGATACAAGGTCAGCTACCCCCACAGAGTACCATCTTTATAAGTCTCTAATAACTCAACTTCTATCAAGGTCTAAAATGCTTTCCAAGATCTATAGTCTAGTAATAAAAATAAAATACCAAGACAAGTTATTATTCTCTAAATATTGGGATGGAAAAAACAAGGAAATTACACTTAGCCAAAAGCTCGATGCGACTGATGCTACAATAAAGTTAACCCCTTTCAAAAAACTAATTTATGCCCAGTTCATGATAAACAATAACGCATATCACACTCCAGCATTCCTAAATAAAATTAACCCAAATACCTCGCCTTTTTGCCCAACTTGCCTTAATTCTGTTGCAGACATACTCCACATTTTTTGGTCCTGTAAAAATGTGTATAAACTCTGGTGCTCCTTAAGAGCAAGACTGGAGAATATGGGTTACACGAAGTCAACTCTATCCTGGGAAATGGCGCTTTTAAATATCTATCCAGGTTCATTTAAACTTGAAATTAAATGTATCATAGTGACACTGTGTGCATTACTCAAAACTTACATTACCTTAAACTGGGTAGACAGAACCAAAATGTCTTGGAAAGACTTCCAATTGATGGCTGTTAAATATGTTTTGGCAAGTAAATTAAAAACTACAAGCAAGAAGAAGTTAAGTTACTTTCAGAAATATTGGAATAACCTTCTAGATGTTCTTAATCAATATCCTAATTAGGTTGTTCCCCTTTTCTCCTCCTATTATCTGTAATTTCCTCTTTGCTTCATTATTTATCTCCAGCAGAACCCTTGAAAGACTACAATTATCGTGACCCTTTATGATATCTTTTCTTACATTTGTACAGGCAATATACTCTAGTTTCCCTACACTAACTCCCTATCACTTAGTGACAGTCGCTTGTATATATTGAATATAGTTAAATCAAATAGGTTTTAGGGGTACTGATATACCTTCACACACCTGCATTAACAAATACCTCCCAGCAAATCTTGTCTATTAAAAGAAGCTAAATAATTATTTTTGTTATATCAGTACTGAATGTACCTGTTCTTAAGCAGGATTGCATGAAGATTTTTCACTTATCTGTTTTGAACTTATTTGCATTGTGTGAATTATTGCTTTGTTTTTGTATTTGTGCTTTTAAAAATGCTAATAAAAATCAGATTGCAAAAAAATATATATAACTATAACTTCTGATTAATCAAGTTTGCAGACAACTGCAAAATGGATGCAATTTTTAAACCCCCTTTAGATATCTGCACCCTTGAGAAAGGGCCTACGTTAGATTATACCTGGTATATGGAAAGTAGGCTTAAATAGACAGTATTGTTTTTATTGGAAAACAATGCACACTATTGATAACACACCTGTAAAAAACAAAATAATAGTCAGGTACTTTGCATTTGGGTCAACAGTTCCCTGTTCTTTGATTATCAAATGCCATGTATTGTCAATAAATTGATTGTACTTCATATAACTTGTAGACATAATTAGATTTCTAGATCCAGAGATGTCATGTTCCCTCTATATTCAGCACTAATTACACCCATTATAGGGTAAACAATGCATTAAGTATGCATCTTGTACAGTTTCTCAACAAACTTAAAAAGCCCAAGCAGTAAAAAAGATCTCTGGTCTTAACAACCTTGGTTATCATTGGAGGCTGAAAGACATGATCCTCTATTCTGTATGTGACAAACTGCTGAGTGGTAATCTATGCCTCATCACATGTAGTGTTATGAGATTAAATGGTCCTTGAATTTCTTGATTTCCTCTATGTCAGTAATACAAACAACTCATCTAGCACTAAAACTAGAGAGACATCAGCAGTTAAACAGAGTCTGAAGCAGGGAGAGATTCATTTCCCAGTACATCCCTGTTTGCTGCAATAAACGTATTCTCCAGGTTAAATTATGTGATTCCTTTTAAATTAAATCTGAACTACTGGATGGGATTTTCAAAATTATTGCAGGACTAAATAGCATCTCTTCAGTAAGGGTGCAAAGTCTAAGGAGGGTACTAACAAGGTGTGCATTGTCTTTAGGCTAAAATAGCCGTGAAACTCCTTTGAATCCTGTGAAGCCTATGAATTATTTTGTGTTCTTACCTAAAGAAAAAAATGTACTGAATAGTTCAACTGATCTTAATTGATTTGCCGAGAAGTTTTAAGTTTGCAACAGGTTGTTAATAAAAAATGCATAGAAGAGATTCCAGTATGTCTGCTGAGAAGCAAACTTCTCCATCAGCTCTTCAGCCTGAGTATCTCCATTGGTTATGTTCCAGATATGTGGCAATTGTGTGGCATATGTAATTCATTTACCCTTTCTTAAAGGGGGTTCCCCTACTGACCTTAGGAATAACATTTTACTTGACCAACTAGCTTTATATGTAAGGCTATGGAATGCATTATAGCTGAACTAAACAATGATGATATAGGTAATCTTGTATCACTGGGTACTCACCACATCAGCTCTGTAAAAGACAGAATGTGTCTAGATAACCTAGTTGAGTCCTTTGAAAGGGTAAATGAGGCCATGTATACCATACATACAGTCCAAACTGCCTATATGAATCTTGTGAAAGTCATCAACACTATCTGTCATGCTGGCATCATTGACAAGCTCCCTCCACTCAACATGAACCCATGCATAGTTTGGTAGACTTGTAACTGGCTGGCTAACAGAGGGAATATAGTTAAGATTTCCAGACTGACCTTGCCCTTTGGAGCAACCTACCATCACAGATACAACCCCAAGACTCTCTTTAAAGATTTAAGTCATCTTTTACTGGAAATCACCAAAAAGAAAGTACACTCAAGTGCTATTGTGATAATGGCTATCAACATCAAGCTGCAGAGACTCTACATAGACTATTTTAACCCCATTTCAAAGTGCAACTGATAATCTTAGCAAATGAATTTTACCTTATGCATATATTGTGCATAATTTATATAATCTGGTATCACTGCTAAGTCGAGCGTTATACATCTTGGTTTGAAAGTCAACTTACTCAGTTGCAAAATCACGTGTTAATGATGTTTGAAGTTTCCATATACTTACGTCAGTGTGATTATCCAGCTAAGTTAAGGAGGTGTTTGACAATATTATCTCCAAAATTCTATTTCACTAAGCTTATTATACTCAAGGCATACAACAGTATTCTTTCAAACTGTACGATTTAGACGAGTGTACAACTGGTAGTGACAATTTTAAATCTTTGTATTCTTGTCTTAGGAGCAAGATCATTACTGCAAAGGGTCTTTAGAGAAGCTCACTAGCCTGTTTAACAAATAAAATAAAAATAAGTAAAATATTGGTTGCTGGTATTTGCTCTAGGCAGACAAATTTCACCAATGGTGACAAGCAGGATGCTGTCTTGAGCTTCTGCTTTTTGATGGATATTTTTGTGAGATAAAAGCTGATAGCTATAGACTATAGTTAATCAAGTTAATAGATAATTGCAGACTGGGGGAGGTTATCAAATCCCATTCAGATGCTCAAATTCTCCAGTTAGAGATGGGCCAAGCTAGAGATGGAAGAAGCAAACAGTTGGTTCAGTAATCATGGGCTTACCATCAACAGCATAAATGTGGCATAAGTTCCTAGTGTTTACCATCTAGATAATATTTCACTTATAATCTAATAGAGTCATCAAGGACTTAGGGGAATATGCTGATAGCATAATCTACCTTAACCACCACATTTCTCAGCTGGTTAAAGAACTCTTCTAGCTTGAACAACTTTTTCTTTATAGTATTTTATCAATGTCCAAAGAAACAATGCTCCAAACTTTATTCATCCTTTATTATGCAGATCAATAAATGCAATGCACCCTTCCATATGTACCTCACTTCGCACCTATATTTGATTCAAATCCAAGTTCAGGTTTTATAATATGGGTTAACTTCCTAAGCATTTCACAAAAAAACATAGTGATGAATAATGACAAACTAGAATGATACCAAAAACAAACTAATTAAGAACATTTGATTCTAAAATTCCTTCAAAACATAATAAGGTAAGGCAACAAGCAACTAAATGCAGCAGCATAAAATATAGCAAACAAAATAACTTTACAGAGATAAATCTCCCATCATATCCATCTAAACCACTGTTCAGTTAGTTTGCCCTCTCACAAACAATAATGCTTTATCACATAATGATTGTCCGATAAGATAAAATGTGTAGATTACAAAGTATTGCATAGGTAAACTAGCTCTAAACATTTAAAGCAGAGTTCATATAGTACATAAATGGTTATCTGTAAGACATAAAAAAAAAAAAAAAAAAAACTGAGGTAGGATTTCAGTAATAATGCAAACACTGAAACTGGCAACAAACATGGGAATGGTCCCAACAATACTGTAAAAATGTGCTTATTGCAAATTAAACATCCATGCTGTAAATATTGCAGCCCAGCTGAATGTCGGAATTGAAATCTGCTGAGCATTGGTCATTATTCTCCCCATCATGCATTCAGATCAAAGCTTCCACTGGAACTCTAAAAGACCAAGAACACCAAATAACCATTGAATTCTAACTCTAGGCTCTTCCTTTGCTCAAAGTCATCACAGAGTACAACAACCAAAGCCAAAAATCATAGAAATAACGTGGCACAGCAAGAAGAACAATCAATGTCCAAGAGAATAATTCTTACAAATACTCACTAAGAAACCAAACATAGCAAAATGTTGTAGTACTGTACATGCTGACAGCACCCATCACCATTCGCAGGAGCCTTAATGTGTCACATCTCAACAGACTTCACTGTTTCCTTACCGAAAATATATTAAATCTCGGTACCATTATCTACTCAGACAAAGACAAAACGATGTTCCTCTATTTACACGTCATACACATCCTGAAGGTGATCTCTACTTTGCCATCAACGTTATGAATAATCGAGTACCCTTTGAACCCCTTCATCTAAATAGAGCCAATGGTAAAACACACATCCATTCAAGAGTCATAAACCTATGCTGCCACATCAACAACACCAGTTCACATGAAAAGATGTCTAATGAAGCATATTCCCCATTTAAGGAATATGCTGCCTTTCCTATCAAGTTAAATACTTCTCTGGGCCACCATTAAAAGTAATCTAGCTGACCGTTTACAGGTGAATATCGTTTTATTTATTTATTTTTTATAGAGATCACAGGAACAGTAGAATCATGACATGGATGCACTGAGAAATGCGTACAATAATAGCAAATGAAAGCAATATATTCTATTACTTAGGTATGAGGATTACAGAAAGGCACAGGTATTTCTCTTTGAAGAAACTGTAGAAGAAGATTTGTGTCCAAGCATGGTAAATTATATATTTCATATAGAAATACACATTAAAACATTAAAATCAGTGCACGCATGTTGGAACTCTACACTGCACAGTGAGTTACAATGCTATAGTAATACTAGCTATATCTGCATGTTTTAATGCTGGTATATCTGTTAATCACTCATATTTTGGGTTAGGTATGCAAACATTTTACTGTGAATAACCAAACCTATAACTTATAATGACCTAAATACGTTATTGTACTATCAGTCATGGAGACTGCACACACACAAGTAAATCCTGCTGGGTAGGTGTGTTCTTAAATTATGTTACTTGCCTAAATACCCCATATGGAACAGCACTGATAAGCAATAAATACATGTAAATTTGAACCCTTCACATATAAAAAGACTGATAGAAAATGATCATTTAAACTGTGTTTTAGAATTCTCAAACTGTCCAGTTTCCATTTACTATATATCTCTTTAGAAAGTATCAGTTTTCTTTCATTTTTAAGATATTTTCAATTCTTTCTTTTCAGTAAAATATAAGATGGTGAATTATTCCCTCCTTTTACATACCTTTCATTATGCGTTGGTTCTTTTATTGCCTTTCATGGCCTACACAATCTGCTATCCTCAGTTTAAAATTTGGTTTCAGTTTTAACTACATAAATTACACCTAAAGAAAACTTCATTAAATATACCATGTGTATTGTGTTTCAGGCAATGCATGTCTTAGTTTCCTAAAATGCAGCTCCTCTTTGCTAATAAAAGCAGATCCTAACTATAGTGGTCATATATACTGTTAAGAAATTTGAAATGACCATTGATTTCACGTCTCTGCAAGTTAGAAATTCACACTAAGGCAATTCTTTGAAGGTATACAGCTCTTTAAGATTTGGCAGCATATTATACATAAGACAGCTCTGGTGCATTGTAGCAGATTAAGTATTGCTGTGCACATCACACTAGGCCAATCAATTTCATCATAACCTTCATACAAATATCAATATTTGGTATAACTGCATTCAGCAAAATGTGTCAAAATGACTTTGCTGTGAAGTTCATTTTTTAACAATTATAGAAAGTAAAAATATGGCAAATAAATGGCACATTATGAATATTCTGAGAAAGATGGTAATGCTTCATTGAGCAGAGCAGACAGAAACAGTGCCCCTCTCATCAGTGTCAATTAGCATATAATCCTACAGAGATACGCCAAAGTTTAATTTGCTAGTTAAATAAAGCAATTAACAGACACCTAACAATGTAAGGAGATATGCTTGGGGCAAGGTCTTTTTACTGATGAAAATTTCACTATAATGTAGCCATCAATTTTCAGGTCTGTGACCATATAAATAAAACTATTCACTGTAAGAGGAAATCTCAAATTCACAACTCAGAACTGAATGCAGAAAAAGTGAAATCCACAACATACATACGAAAGTTTGACCACTGTAATTTGCACAAAACTAATCCTTGAAAATTATGTCTTAAATTTTACATACATCATTGAAATTTCACGTGAAATTTATTTGTTTAATTTAATTGTACAGTATCTATTTAATGACAAATTATATGCCATTCTCAGACCTTATATAGAGACAAGATAGACCATAAAGACAAGGGTTAATGCAATATGTGTGGGGAGTTTTGTGCAAATGATAACCCAGTCTGATTTTGGTAGGTATATTAAAGCAGAAATAGCTGGAAAACAATTTGTCCCGGTCCCCTTCAATAAACACATCACGCTGAATGACATTTGATGACCTTTATTACACTTCCACAAACATAACTTTATTAGCCAATATTTATTAATTACAACTGAAAAATTCTATAACTGATTGAATTCCAGCATTAACCTCCATGTAATGGTAATCAGGACAGCGTGACATTGCTCATCCTGACCTAGTAAGCAGCGTCCATACCTCCATTCCCTTATTTATGAAGTAGTGTCCCACCACTCACTTCATTTAATTTGATTTATTTTATTTATGAAGCAGCATCCCATCACTCATTTCATTTACCACTTACTGAATTAACATCCAACCAAGTAATCAGTGTCCTTACCACTGCTTGCTTAGTTATCAAGCCACCTTCAAATACTCACTTTTGTTTCCCAACTCATTGAAATGAACATCAAAACCAAAGGGGTAATAGAAGAGGGCACAATTGTCCCTCTTCTCCACCCACCAGCCTGACTAGGCTGTTCCCCCTCTCCTACCAAACTTCCAACCTAACAACTCATAAAAAGTATTAAAACATCATTCATTGTATAGCATCCTCTCTATCCATACTAGATCTGTGTCACCACCTCCAATATTTCCTGGCAAAAATAACAGTAGAACATTAAACCCAATGGCAATGAACCACACAAGGCCAATTACCTACCACCAAGCCCAAATGCAGCCTATTTCCCCAAGCAATGTTTATAACCATAACCAAAATGAGACTTCCTTTCCAAATCAATTATAAGAGCAACCTGCCATCCCAACAACTATCCAGCATAAGTAGAAGAACATAAGGACCATCCTGACATTCGCTGACTAAACCACCTTCTAAATGACTAAGGGACATCTGAAACAAAAAGCCATATAAACTGTAACACCATGAACCTCCATTCCCCAACCTCAACCCCCACAACAAAACCTACCTAACAACCGTCAACATTCCCCACCTGCTCTGCCACTACCAGCCACAACACTACCCATGATCCACAGCATGTCCTTAATTCCCCAAAGACATGAAACAGTTGGTCCCATCCATAAATTTTGCTGTGGTCTTCCCCACGTAGTTACAAATCACGAAAAAATTGCACTGCCTCACTTAAACATAATCTGTCAAAGCCAATGCTGAGCTTCCCTAAATGTATGAAGCCACTGTGACCACTCTACCATTTCAAGCTTCCCAACAAAGGCCAGTCCAGGTACCAGCAGTATCTGTATGAACACAAAGACCTCTTAATATCTTCCTTCAGTACTAAGCAATTATTTGGTGTAATAAATAATACTTCTACCTGACCCATTCCTATGAAAATCCTAGCTAACAGTAATATAGCCATCAGTTCACACCTGCTACTCCATGCACAAAATCAAAACATTACCTTGCATCTGGACTGCTGCCTGCAGCTTCTACTGCAGCTAAAAGGCTTTTCCATGTTCAGATACTCTGTTCCATCTACCTATGCCAACTTCCACCTACCTTCTCTTCATGTTCCATTCTCAGTGGGCCCACTGCTGTTGAGTCCACTTCCTTTGGACCATTAACTGCTGCAACTCTGCACTACTGCGATATGCAACATAAAAGAAAATTGTAACTCTATATGAATTCCTTCTGTACTAGAAAAGTATGGAAGTCCAGGACAACTCACTGTAGTGATTTACCTCCCTTACTTAATGTGGAGCTATCAAGTCCTGAACGATTCACGTATACACCATACTACTTCATTCCCACCCTGATTTCTATCCTGAAGCACACACACACACAGATCCCCCAGGACATGTCCACTATCAATATAATAATGACCTACTTTAAAAGCCACCACCCTTAATTCCATAATACAATGTCAAATATTTTAATTAATAGCCATCCTTATGAGTTACCATTCACCCTGTTGATGACGTGGTGGAGGGGAATAGCCATAACTGTGACTACTCCCATTAATGGAAGTTTTTAGCCATCTCAGCTTCTAGCAACTTTAGTCTGAAAGTTGGACCTGTGAAGCCTTGCTTCACCACAAGTAAACAACCAATGCCACAGTTAGCAATTTTTTTATATGTCCCTAACCACCCCATCCTGTTTCAGTTGTTCAAAGTTTACTAATGTCCTAGAGCAAGTTCAACAAGGCCACAATTAATGGTGAGCAAAAGCTGAATAGGTACCTTATCAAATATCACTCTTATGAACTCAGAGTGTGGTCTTGTTTCAGCATAAATGTGAAGCACCCTTACCTGCATATATTACGTCTAAGCACTTATCTCACATTGTTTTCCTGCTTCAGTCCTCGGGAATTTGCGAGCATTTGCCAAAACTCCCATTTTAAGAGAAATGGACCAAACTATGAGTCAACCTGCACCTTCTGCGAAAATCTGCAACATTACCAAGACATGCGGCAAAACCTGGACATTCTATAAAAATTTGAACAAGGACAGGATATGTCTTCCCATGGAAGACATCCAAGACCAAACAATCCTAAATCGCCACGCCCCAGAATAATGGCAGAGCAATGCCATCTGTACCCAAACATGAACAGGACAAAACTGACACCCACGACTGCTCTCCAGTCTGTGAGTATGAAGTCTGAAACTCATAAATGTCTGTCATTATTTTCTCACTTCAGTCTTTAATGAATTGCCACTAATTTGCCAGAAAACTACAGCTTTATGAAAATGGACCAAAGTATGAGGCAAAATCTATTCTCAGAAAACTGTACAGTGCAGAGGTATGGGTGTGGCTTTAACATGATGCTTCCAGTACTTAAATAATGATTGTTTAAGGTGCAGACCAAAATCATGAGGCAAAATCTGGAAACTCTGAATGTGGACGACTAAGAGGTATGGATAATCACTAATGGTAACAAAATCACTGCTCCATATGTAGCAAGCAAAGCAATCACTCCCATCTATCTGAATACATTAGCCAAGCAACCACTCCGATGTTGGCCACTGAAATCCTCCATCTGCCTTCTCATTCCTTCACCTCTCCCTCTTATTCATTTATCCCCCCCTTTTCTCTTTTGTGAATACATATAATCAGCACAGACAACTGGCCCATGCTTCTCAACCATACCCCCTCCCCTGCAGTGGTTAGCAGTACAATGCACCTGCTCCATCTCAAAACCCATGAAACACCAATCCCAGCAGCTGAAGGGGGGAGAAGCTGGCCTTTCCACTCCTCCACCACCACAATGGGTCGACTTCAACCAGGCAGAGGCAGCACAACTGAAGCACTCACAGGCATCAACCATCATAAGGTTCAAACCCTTCACCTTAGCTACTTGTAATCAGTTCTTTGCCATTTTGGGCAACCACGATCCTCCATCCCCCAATGACCGCCAACCGCCTCAAAGTATTTATTGTATTTATCCTTTTTTTTTTAATTCCCCAAGGGCACACAAGGAGTAACGTCACCAAGCATTCATCTGACACCTTCAGAAACAGCATTTGCCAGCCTATGACCGAATAAATTTACCTCTGAACCTCTTAACATGACTACCTAAACAAAGCATGACATAAATTGGAGGGGACAAAGGCACAGAACTTACGACACATTTAAATATTGATCTTTCAAACTTGGGAAACTGGTACAATAATTGGCTTTGTGTTACAATGCGTTTTCTGAAGGATATGATCTCAAACTGAAAAGCAGGTGAAGCACATTTTTTTTTAATGATTTCTCCAATACCCTGACAGGAATTGACCCGAGTACCATGTTGAAGCATGACTAAAATTCATGAATTAATAGTGTTTAATCTTTGATCTTAGCCAGAAGTGTGCAGGGCAGCACTCATCATATGCTCCATGCTGACATAACTGGACTGGCTCACACCCGTGCACACCACTCAATGTTTTAGAGCAAGAATCTGAACAAAGCCATAAATAACAGAGGACAATGTAACAGAGCCAACGCAAAGATGAAAGCGGGCCAACCCACCCTTCCCCATGACCGTTAGCGCCACTGATGCAACAATCAGCAGTAACATCGATTCCGCACACTGTATTTGAAGGCAGATATCCAAACACTGCTGAAATACAACTTCTGAACTGAAAACACTTTTAAAGTGTAATTATTCACTGTACAGTACCTGTCACTTGCATTAACCAGTAGCGGTATAGCAGATTAATACAACAAGGCTAATATTCAGTCTGAAGATCACATGAAGTAAATGGGAATGCTCCTAGCAACAGCTGCTTTTAAAGAGTAATTTTAAAGTTTAGTGCCAGAGCCTGTCCTCTCAGTTGGCATCCACCCAATCAGCAAACCACTCCCTCAAAAAACAAGTAGGAATCACGTGGACCCTACCCTAACACAGCATCCAGACAATATTGTAAGTACAACTCTTCAGAACTAAACCTAGGCTACCAGCTATGTCTCCTCCTTACCTCAACAACTTCTATAGCTAGAAGTGTGCATATCCCAACATCTCAACATGGACTTCCACAAATAACCAAGTGGTGCCATGAGCAGGATCAGATGGTTAGCACCTCTGACCGAACCACATGCTTATTACTGCCAGCTCAAGTAGCACTTTAACTGATTAGTACCCAGATTTACAAATTGCCCCCCTCCACAGGATAACCACTGAAAGAACAGACAAATGGAACAACAATGCTCAGCAAGCAGAAATGACCCTGCATCCTCCGTCTGTGAGAGCAATTCCCCAACTACCATGCCCTCAACCAGGAAAATCTCTCAGCACAAATCTTCGACACTGTAGCCCAGGAAACTACCCACAAAAAAACTGCCATACAAGAGCACGAGACTCAGAACAAACACCACACCAATGTGGGTCCTCATGAGACACAGCAAACAATGAAACACCCTCCCCAGACATCCCCACTCAATCTTGCCTTCTCGTCAGATGGATCAGTCTACCAATCAACTCTGTCCATTCCAACATGAGCCATCAAAGAGATCCACAAACAGGCCAGAGACTCAGGAATACTACAGTAAGAACCCCTGCTGCCCTATATGGAGTCTTTCTTAATCACTACTGCACAATACTGAACTTTTCTTGCTCACTGCTGCACTGTAATGAGTTTTCTTGATTATGAACCACAAACATCCCAATCCCCCCCCAGAGAAAAACAATTATATTTTCCTTATACAAACCACCTGCCTTCTACCTCCAAAACACCACCAATAATCCAAGGCCTACCTGTTCCACAGAAATACTTACAGGTCGTCTTGGACATAACAAGCCTTAACAAATTTATGCCAATATGTGATCCTTTACCCAGTTACATTTGCATAAGCCCCCTTAAACCTCACCCTACAGTTGCCTAATTTCCTCCCAGTCATCCCTCCTTTCCATTTACACCTTTCCTCCTCACTACCTTCTTATCTCCTACTAATATATTTATCTAACCCCACTCTGAAGATGTCCCTGGACAAATCGGTTTGTTACCAAACCTCATATATAGGCAATGGGGGATCATTTTCCAGGTGACAATATCTGTATGGCTTAGTATATTAACAGAGAAAGGTGACTAAATTAGGTTATATCAGTGTCAGGATTTATGTCTAAAGTCACTAGTACATGCAGTTACTATTTGCATAACTGCAGCAATTGGTAGTATAGATTTCTTTGAATGTTTTAATTTTAAAATGTAAAAGTTCTTCTCCAATATAAAGGCAAGCAAAATATGTCCTAATGCTCATAATCATCCAAAGCACATGCATAACCCACAAGATAAACTCCTGTAAATGTAATTTATAACACAAAAACATTAAGAAATAGAAAGGGAATAATTTACTGTTAACACAGTTATAATTGTCAAATCATAAATTCAAATTCATAGCTCATAGGACTAAAATTTAAAACAGTAGCATTAAGACGTCTTGAATATGAAAATACTTCTAAAAATAATGGGGGCTTTTCAGTTTTGCACAACATTACATGATGTATCCCTATTTCTGCCACCGTCTGTTTCTTGCTGCTGATCTGCTACTAAAGCAGTGTAGTAACTTCTAACATCATCAATGATCTGTTAAAAGCATAGCATGTTAATAACCATTTTGCTGATAAAACCTATTCAAGCACATTGGGCTTTCATTCCTAACCTGTACTATAACCAGTGCATAATACTGGATTAGCTTACTTTAAATTGGGATGACTCCAAAGACAATATCTGTTGCAGATTACAGACTTATAATAAATTCCAGTGATTCGTTCTTCAGAAGTCATCCCATTTCTTTTCACAGCACTTACATTAAAATGATCAAAATGCAGTTGCCTAGCTCCCACATCATCCACACATTATACAAAAGCGCCAGCATAATGGTGCCATCTTTGAATCTAAGTATGGAAAGTCTTTGTCCAGAGATCAGTAGAAGAGCATTCCCCAGAACTCCTATCAGTGCTGATTATTTCTAAATTCATCTACACTAATTAAGATCATCTACAGACTGAGTTTTGCCTAGAAGGGCATTGTCTAACAGACTGTGACTTAAAGCATAGCCCTGAAAAAGCTAGAGTAATTTTGTATGGATATGTGTAAGTCTGTGCTACTCTTGTAACAATAGTGATGTCTCACAATGGAAGCTTGCAATAAAGCAGACCAGTGAAATGTACTTCTAGTCTTTGTTCAGTGATTAGATGTGCATGATTTTGTAATTGGTCTGATCATTTATTCACCTTTATGCTATATAAGTTTGCCATTAAATATCATCCATGTATCCAGCAATGTGAAATGCTTCTCAAAATAAGATGGCCAGTAGTTCGGGCATATTTGAAATATATACAGCTTTACTTGGTCAGCAAGTTTGAAGTCAATAAAGGGGGCTCATTGCTATGTCTTTTTATATTTCCATTAGCTTATTTCATTGAAAATTAAGACATTTTGAAAAAAAATAGTGCAATGGACTGCGTTACAGATGCAGTAAGGTTACAAGTCCCTGCATGTGTAAACTAACTAAAATCACAGTATAAAAATATAGAAAATTATGGTGGATGTAAAGTTCCATTATAAAAAGTACATGTCTAGCTTTGAAGTGGCTTCAATAAGTAGAACTTTTCTCTACATGTTTGTAAGAAAATTATAGATGCTATCGAAAACATGCAACAATACAAGTAATTTATTTAACATTTGTTAATTGGGAAAGTCCAACTTGGAATTAATCAATTTTCAGCAGAGGGCCGGGGAGAAATGCTCCAGATGCATGTCTTTGTAACATGGGAAGAAACTGGAGCACCCGGAGAGAACCCAAACGAACACAGGGAGGACATGCAGACTCTGCACAGAAGGCACCCCAGTCGAGAATTGAACCAGAGAACCTCTTGGTGTGAGGCGACAATGCTACTGCTGCACCACTGTGCCGTCTGTCAATCATTAATCATTCCTGTCAGGACAGCATTACCTATGTAGTGGCACAGCTGTATTTTGTTAGATGGTTCCTGAAAACATACAACTATCACTTTTAGTCAACTGACATAGCGACCTTTGCAGACTCCCAAAAAAGTTTCATGACAAGAAAGAGAGCAAAAAGAGAAAGCTCACAGCCTCCATAATCAGAGAGCACATTTCTGTTGAGGGAAAACAGGCATCTGATTGCACTCATAAATCTTTGGGTTGGTATTCATAGTTGTTATACAGACACATCAAGGCTATTAGCACTGCTCATGAGTGAGCACAGCTAAGCTTTGATTGACAGAGCCCACTTCTCTTAATGCTCAATGGCAATGAATGAGTATATGCAAATGAACACATAAAGAGATGAAAATGAAGAATGCTGTAAAACAGTTCTCTTGCCTAGTTGTGATTCATAGTGAAATTGTCATGCTTTCCTGCACCATCCACAGATACACTATACATAGAGGAACCATGGCAATCCTATCTACTTTGCAATCCACAAAAATGCTATCATTTGCTGCTAGCCTTGCTATTTCCAGAGGTGAGTTGCTTGGCTTTGCTTAGCCAAAACTGCTTGCCTCCAGTGGTGCTGACCAGATGAAAATGTGGAGATATAAACATAGGAAAACTTATTATAACTTTGATAATCAGGAGACAGTTGATAGGTTCAGAGTGGACAGAGACATTATAAGAATCTTAGTGAATATGTATGACCCCAATAGGGGTATTGGAGGAATGCATGGACTACCGTAACCTGTGGATACTAAGATATGTATATCCCTCACTTTACTTACCATGCAGATCTTTCAGAGACCAAACAGGGACACTATGAGTATCTCACAGGCTTCTGCCTTGAGGATACTGCAGGAGTTCCTGGATGCACTATTGGCATGTGTGGATCAGTGCATCCATTTCTTAGTGTCAGTTCAGGACTGAGTCAGGACAATGCATGCCTTTTATAGAGTGTCATGTATCCCTTAGGTGTTATAGATTGAACACATATTGTAACTAGGACACTTTTTGATCCACTGGTGAGCAGTGCCATAATCGGTATGGCTACCATTCCATAAATTTCCAAGCAGTGTGTGATGAATAGGGGTGCATCACCAACATCTCTGCCCGGTATCATGGCAGTGCACATAATTTCCATATCTGACACATAAGCTCACTCGAAAATATACATATAGACATATAGATATGTGTGCGTGCATGTGTGTGTGTGTGTGTGTGTGTGTGTGTGTGTGTGTGTTTATAAGTATATATATATATATATATATATATATATATATATGTATATATATATATATATATATATATATATATATATATATATATATATATACATATATATATATATATATATACATATATATATATATATATATATATATATATATTTGTTTTATTTATTTATTTATTTATTTATTTACATTTGTTGACCGGGAGTGTCCAACTGGACGTAGGTCCATTTTCAGCGGAGGCCCGGGAAGAAAAGCTCCACAGTTAAAATAAACAGACAGTAGTTACATTGGATTACATAGCGATTAACAATATAACATAGCAATTACTTACAACATATTTACAAATGAAGAACATAGTACATCAGTAGACAACTAGAATCTTTATCTGTGAAGTACATAACAGACATTAACAAATGTTACAATAAGAAGTTCCTGCTGTATAATAAGTACTAGGCTTATGAGCATCTGAGCTTGCTATAATCAAGGTAGTTAGTGGAGTGGAAAGAGGAAAGAAAGGTAGTGGTTGGATGGGGTGGGTGATTTTAGAGTGGGAGTTGCAAGGGCATAGACAGCATGTTTTTAGGTGTGCTTTTAGTAAGGTTTTGCAGTGGGTGCATGATGGTATGTAGGTAATTGTGGGTGGGAGGGAGTTCCATAATTTGGCTATGGTGCAAGAGAATAATGCTTCACCAGCAGAGTTATTGGCTTTAGTGATCTGCAAGTGATTTTTGTTGCTGGATCTTAGTGGTCTGGTGGTGCAATAGGGTTGGAGTAGATTCTGGAGGGATGGGACATTTAGTGGATGGTTTACTAGTTTGTGGGCAAGTGAGAGTTGATACCATTGAAAGAGGTGAGGAAGTTCAAGCCAGCCAAGTTCAGCAAGTGAGAGACAGTGGTGACTACGTTAGGATGCCCCTGTGGCAAATTTGGTGATTTTGTTGTAGCAGGTCTCTAGCTTGTTTAGATTGCATTGCCTTAGGTTGGTAAAACTTATAATATATATATATATATATATATATATATATATATATATATTTTTTTTTTTTTTTTAAGTAGTTATTCGTGGTAAAATGCATTGACAAATACTAAACCACTTTTCCTTTGTTTTGTCTCCCCTTCTTACTCTCTCTCTCTCTCGCTCTATTTCACTGTTTTTTGTCTTTCAGGTGTTGCTGGATATTCATTGGAACCATGGCTCAGGACAACATCAAGAAATCCAAGTGGAGCTGCTTATAGACACCTACAACACATCCCTGTCTCAGACCTGTACTGTCATTGATAGGGACTTCAGCCTCCTAAAGAGCTGCTTTAGGTGCCTGGATGAGTCTGGAGTTATATTCTGTATGACCCAGTTACTGCATGCAAGATGTTTACTGCATCTTTGCATTCTGCAAAACGTGATCATGTGCCAGTCTGTTGGTGAAGTCAACCATGGTGTCTCTGCAGCTCTTAGTTACAGCCGAAGTACTCCTACCGATGACCAGCTTGAAGTAGTAACAAGGGACCCCATGAGGCATATTATAGCAAATGGCTGCGTATGTAAACAGGTGACATCTAGTCTGAACTGTGGACCAGAACATGTAGGTTAGTGTTTTTGTTATATTAAAAAAACACAACTGTTGAATGCAGCATATCTGTGGGCTATACTGTGTGTGTCATTGTCACTGTTCTTCTGACATTCTTTTTATTTTTAAATAATTAATATTTTATGTCAGAACAGTCACTTATAATATAGTTTGTAAAAGTTATGCCTGAGTGCTCGGTGACTCCTGTTTAGTGATGCTGTAAAGCATCATATAAGCAATAATCACAATTTTAATTGTTTTGCAGAATAAATTCTAGTGAGATGGTTTTTCCGAGTATGGACCTATTGAAGTGGTAAAATATTCTAGTGGTATAATTAATAAAAAATTGTTAATTCAGTATATGACATGAGTTCATACCTTGCATTTGGATGTGTAAAATCTTGTGTTTTATTTTATGCAATGCTTTCTCAGATTAAAGTGCATTGTCTCATGAGCTACTGCACTGTAGATTATTTTATTTTGTGATATACAGTGTTTGGTGGTTTTGGGTCAATGAAGAAAGGTTTGTGGACATGACCCTTCGACAAATTGATATAGATCTATTAAATAATGATTCCAGGGGTACTGATAAGTCATATTTTAGACTCTTCAGGAGGTATCTTGAGATGTTATTGGGGCCCATTGAGGCCACGTTCTTGGCTTTAGAGAGAGCAGCCGGTACAAGCTCCCTGATTATAGTTGCAAGGTTTATGTTTGGGGGTATTTTTAGGGATATGATCGGTGTTGGTATTAGAGTAAAGTTGGACATTAATTTGTCCACTAACAGGTTTTGTACATTGCCAGGCTCACTGAATGTGGTACCATTACCCTATAGTTCAGCACATTGCTGTATGCTGCACATGAGGTTTCTGACATAGCTGAAAAGACCTTATTACTATCTTTTACCTGGAAGACTAGCTTAAACTCAAAGTTGGCTTTGAGCTAATTAATCATCTTAGCTGGTTATTTAGTTTGGTGAGATAGTTTTTATCTCTATGTGAATTATCTTTCCTGATTTTTGTCTTTTTTTGCCTTTTATTTTATATCCTTTTTAATTTAGGATGCCACCAGTGCTATTTGTCTTTAGGGATAGTCCTAGTCTTACTTCTGGTAGGTGAAGTGGCTTCTGTGCTGCCATTGACATGGTTGCACAGACCTCTGGTAGTAATTCAGAATAGGCTGCTGTGTTCTCAAGCTTTGGACAGGTATTGAATTTTGGGAAGCAATCACTTAACAAACGATAATTAGCCTTGGAATAGTCCCTAACTGTTACTAGTTTTAATGGGATTACACAGTCAATTTTGATTTTGATTGAGACAGTTTATGGTTAGACTTTACCATGGAACATCAGACTTTAGGGGGGGCACAGCATTCTCCCATATTTTTCAGCACAAGGTTAAGTATGGTGGATCCTCTAGCGGGCATATTCATTATTTGGTCAAGGGTGTTTGTATTTACAAAGTCAAGTAATCTTTGTGTCTATAGATTTGAGGCCATATAGGATTCCCAATCTATTAGAGGGATAACTAAAGTCTCCCATGAGTTGGATGGTAGGTTGACTGGTCTGACTATGCTTTGTGAGCTTTATGGAACATGGAGGGTGATATATAGCTGGCTATGAAATGTTACAGGATTTTTTCTATCATGATCTACACTATGAGGAACTCCAGCATGTCATCCTATTTGCCCACACTAGTGGTATGCTTGTTATTGATGTTAATTGTAACACCTCCACTTTTAGTCCTTTTCTAACCAGCTACTGTTCTAACAGTGTGGATGGCACTAAAACCCTGCACTGCTGGAGTAGTCTATGTCACTTTAAACCATGTTCCGGTAAATACATAGATACCTACATTTTCAAGTGTGAGGAGGGCTTGAAGGGAGTGTAGTGTTTTTTTTTTAGGCTCCTGTCATTGAGAAATAACATCTTGTGGTTCAGTTCAGTTGATTTTTTTTATGCTGTTAAGTATGTCAATTTGACATTACTTGAAAAAGGCACTATAGGGGTGGATAAAGTTTTAGCCAGTATTCAGAAGTCTAGAAGGGAAAGCTACAGACCACCCTTGGCAAAGCAATGTGGTCTGTTAGCCATATCCTCCCAAGCAGATAAACATTGGCTCCCCTTAGAATAACACCAGAAAGATGACCAGTTATTGAAATAAATAATTTATTGTTCATATTATGGCATCATCCTCAGTGTTCACTGCCAGGCTCATACCAGCCTGAGACACATAGTCTGAAAGTTTACTCCTACATGGACCATGATGGAAACATACTGGTACCTATGGTGTGATGGCTTGAGTACAGGCTTGGTTTGTGGATCCTGGCTTCACATATGCAGCTAACAGTTATCTTTTCCTTGTTCAGTCTGGTTAGGTGCATTAGTGTATCTTACAACAGAGTCCCATAAGATGAAGATCCTAGGAAGTGAGTTTGCTTGTCTTAGGTTCTTAGTGTTTGGGCTCCACAGGAGTGACTCCACAAAGAATGTGTGGCACTAGGAGTTATTTTTTCTGCATTCCTTTGGACTTGCTGTGGCAAGTGATCTTTATTGATTTGGAAGATTGCTTTTAAGTGCCTCAATATATATCAGTCTGTTTGTGTTAGAGATGAGATGGGTGTTGGGTGTGTGATTCTGAAGGCCTGATGTACACTGGTATGCAAGACTTTAGCATCTGATGTCATTGTGTAAGTATAATTCTTACATTCTGTATCTGCATTTTTAAGGATAAAGTGGTTGGTGGTACACATGAAGCAATTTCTACATTGTCTCAAGATGCCAATATCCACCATTCTGTCTACAGAGAAGTTAGGAAATGCTATACCCATACTGTTCAGTCCTTTAAATGGTGAGCTACATGGGGGTTGTGTATTAGGATTAGAAGGCTATTAAGGGTGCTTTTGTTGGTGCAGACTAATATGTGTGCTTTTAGGGACAGATTATGCTAAACAGTACTAAATTCTCCTAACTTTAATGTTTATACAATACTGAATACTTCTGAATTTGTAGTTATCACCATTCAATATCCAAATAGCTGCTCTAAGCGTCTTAGTGTTCTAGGCATTTGTTCCATATTGCTGCTTTACATAGCACAATTTTATAGAATGTTCTACAGGGAAATTTTGCCTTTTAAGTGTTTGCTACTGCATGGGGCACTGCTTGCCCACTCAAATGCACAAAATTTACAGCAACACAGGAAAAAAAAAGAAAACTAGCTGAGGTAACTAAGCTCTGGTCAATAAAATGAGAATACTACAAGTTCATTTGTGTATTTCCAAACTCAGATAGACCAGGCAAATACCTCCTGCCACAAGATGAATAAATCCATTCCTCCTAATGTAAATATAGTAGCAGAGACCCACAGATGCAATATTAACACAAACTAATTAAGTAACTAGCTGGAAATCCCTTTCTGAATGTGATTGCAAGACAGTCTTACATTAACAGTGAGAGGAAGAGCAATTTTATTTACACAAATAGAGTGAAATGCACAAAAAAGCAGGAAACAATAGCTATAATTCGGCATAACTTAAGCAAGAAAAATTTAGCAATCATCGGTACTTGACTTTCCCTGGATGGCGCTGCATAAAGGTAAAAGACTTGTAGAACACAGGCCAGGACTTCAAGCTTTATAAAACACTAGGAAAATGATAAAGAGACAATATGTAGTCAAGAATAATACAGGTTTGCAGGGTGGGCTCAGTGTAATGAATCTATGGAAATCAATGGGTGGGAAGTCTACTTAAAGATATACAACAGACAATGGCAGTGAATGAGGGGACGGTAGACTATGGAAATTAGATTACCATAAGCAATGGAGGCCAGGGACACAACTTTATAAAACCACCACAAGGGTGATATGACTGAGAAAAATTTTCAAGGAACAAGCACTTCAGAGACAAAAATGTCATCATCTGTGCATGAAAACAAAAGGCCACATCATCCAAACAATACAACAATGACCATGTGTGCCTTCCATCCTCATATAAAAAAAGTGAATACAAGCCCAATAATTATATATTTTTTGCACATATATATTTGTCCTCTGTATTCTTCGTGCATTGTTTGTTTTTCCTTCCCTCCAACCTAGGTGTTGCTGTATGGGCGACCGCTGCACCGCTCCCATAGTGTGTTCTTCCCTGTGAGATCAGATCATTGGACTGTCTCATTTGAAGTTGCTATCCTCTCCCAGCAGTAATCAAGCTAAAAAACTTCTCAAAAGTTGACTAAAACCTCCTAAGTGAGGGTATCTGTAGCTTCACACCACCGTCCCCTCAGAGGATGCAGACAACTATGCTGAACAGTATGCCAGTGTAGTATACAAAAACAACTGCATAGACTCAGCCATACTCAACAGAACTAAAACCTGCTCCTCAAGGGAACACAAACCTGTTTGGTGGACATTATCTATCAACAAGCTTTACAACAAAAGGAAGAAACTGTTGTCCAAGAGTAAAAAGAAACAAATTCCAAAGTGGAATAACTCCCTCCTTACCCTCAACAAGCAGATTAGATCACTAGAGAAAACTTCCAAAGCCAATTTTGAATCAAAACTAGCATCCAAAACAAAGGGAAACCACAAAGCCTTCTTCAGTTGCATCAAGAACCTCCATGGCAAAGTGCAGGTTTGTTCTGAATTAGTACTTAACAGTATCACTTATACTGATTCTGTTGACTTAGGCAATCTGCTAGCAGATAGGTTCAGTACAAACTTCACACCCCTGTCCCCAACAAAGGCCCTTTCAATATCCCTGATATTTGTCCTGCACCACAAATCTCCATAGATCAAGTGTTAAAGGCCCTATCCAAGACAAAGAATACAGCTTCCATGGGACCAGATAGTATCCCAGGTTGTATTCTGCACCATCTCCAGCAAGACATAGCTTTGGCATTGAGCACCCTGTTCAACCAAAGCATAAGTAGAGGCTTTATTCCAGCAGAGTGGAGAACTGCCATTGTCATCCCCTTGCACAAATGTGGTGCCAATACTGACCTTGGAAACAATTGCCCCATTAGCTTGACAAGTCTGATCTGTAAAGCCATGGAGCATATTATTATGGATCTCATAAGAAGGACATAGACAATCTCTAAGCACTTGACCCCACACATTTCTGATTTGTCAAGGGCAGATCTTGCCTGCTGAACCTGGTTGACTTTTTTGAGACTGTCACCAAGACTCTGGATGAGGGAAAGTAGTACATACAGCTTACCTTGACTTGGCCAAGGCCTTTGACACAATCCCCCACTCGGTCATCATCGAAAAGCTAATACAACTTGGTGTAAATCCCTGTCTTATCAGGTGGGTGGCCAATTGGCTCACCAACAGGACCCTCCAAGTCAAAATAGGCACCTCCACCTCTGGTAGCAGACCTGTCACTAGTGGGATTCCCCAGGGATTTGTCCTGGGAACCCTACTATTTGGCATCTACTTCTCAAATGTCCAGGCAAAGACAAAAGGCCTGTGGCTGACCAAGTTTGCAGACGACAGTAACTTGAGGCTGTCACTGACTCCCCAAATGATGTTAACATACTGCAAGAGAGTCTCACAGCAACTAATGACTGGTACCAGCATCATGGCCTCAAGCTAAAAGCAAAAAATGTATCATCATACCATTCGGCAGAAACACGGCCCCTACTGATTACCACATCAACGGCACCCCCCTAAATACACAACCTCTGGTGAGAGGCCTGAATATTCTGGTTGATAATAATCTCATATTCAACCATCATGTCACGACAATGGTCTGAAAAGCCTTTTACTTGGTTCCTCTCATAAGTAAAGGTATTGCATCCAGAAAAATGGAGGTTATTACCTCTCTGTACCCCTCTCTCATTAGACCAATAATTGAGTATAACTCCCAGTTTGGTATGTACCTCGCCAAACATCTGCACCAACTGGAAAGGCCACAAAAATACCTCACAAAGAGAACCCATGGCCTCCAACACCTGTCCTTTGTGGACAGGCTTAAATAACTATCACTCTACTTGGTATTGTACAGATTGCTCAGAGTGACCTATGTCTCGCCTACAAGGCAATCTCAGACCCTGCCTTACTAGAAATGCTCCATATCCATAAGTCTAATTCCTCATGCAGTACCCACTCAAAAGGCATGAATGTAATATGTGACATCAATAAAACCTGCTGGAGAGACAGGTTTGTCTCCCAGAGGCTGTCCTGTCTCTCTGGAATAGACTTCCCATACACATCAAACATAGTATCTCGTTGACCCTCTTCAAGTGCAACCTTGATGAGTGGATGGGAAACCACACATTTGTCCCAGGGGTTCTACCTCTGTCCCTAATTGACAGAGGGGACAAGTGCTGACTGGGTTTTTTTGGGGATAAACTCTTGGCTAGGCTTGTAGGGGCCCCAGGGCCATTAGCCTAGTAACCTCCTCTGATCCTATGATGCTATGATCCTATATGCACATGCAAATTCTCAGTCCAGATGAGTAAAGATGTGCTATACTGATGTATGCGGTATCATAAGTGCATTCAGAGTAGCAGAGTAATCCTGATTTCCTCAGTGATGACTAATCATTTCCCAGTGCTGTTATAAGGATTTTCCATTTACAAATGACAGCTATATCCTGTTCACTAAAGCCATGGTAATATGCCCATCATATTAGTAAAGTAAACACATATTTTACATAATTTTGAAGTATGTTCAGTATTTTTATTATTTTTTCTTACTTTTTAATGTCTGTGGCTACCAAATCATTTGCCTCACAAGTTAATATGTGATATTCAACCATTTCCTAAAAATGTATGCCCAGTTACATGTTTTATATGCAAATTAGGCTCTTGTATGCTAAGCTCTATAAATGACTGTAATACATGAACATGTATGTATGTAAGTCATTCTCAGATGCACATGTACTTGGCCAGGAAAGTGCCCATCATGCTGCAGGAATGCACAGATAGCCTCAGATATGCTCAAAGCTGAATATATTTAGAAAAAAAAAATGGAGTTATATGTACGACAGTCTGCATAACCATGAAGTGCTATCTCTGCCCATTATCTGACATACCTTTTAACCTCAAACCAGTCAACATTTCAAGGATGTTGAGAATTACACACATATAAGGATATGTATTTATGACCCCCCCAAAATAAAATAAATACATGCATACATACATACATACATAAATAAATAGAAACATCTGCTGTACTGCATGAATAAATGACATTGAGGTATACTACATTGGTAACAAAGGCAATGACCAGCAACTGTAATCCACAGGTGAATAAGGCAATGACCATCAGTTGTAATACACAGGTAAATAAGGCAATGGCCAGCAACTGTAATGCACAGATAAATAAGGCAATGATCAGCAACTTTGATGCACTTGTAAATAAGACAATGACTGGCAACTGTAATGCACAGGTAAATAAGGCAATGACTAGCAACTGTAATGCACAGGTAAATAAGGCAATGACTGGCAACTGTAATCCACAGGTAAATAAGGTAATGACCAGCAACTGTAATGCAAAGGTAAATAAGGCAATGAATAGCAATTGTAATGCATAGGTAAATAAGGCAATGACTAGCAACTGTAATGCACAGGTAAATAAGGAAGTGACTAGCAACTGTAATGCACAGATAAATAAGGCAATGAATAGCAACTGTAATGCACAGGTAAATAAGGCAATGACTGGCAGCTGTAATCCACAGGTAAATAAGGCAATGACTGGCAACTGTGATGCACAGGTAAGTAAGGCAATGACCAGCAACTGTAATGCACAGGTAAATAAGGCAATGACTAGCAACTGTAATGCACACGTAAATAAGGAAATGACTAGCAAATGTAATGCACAGGTAAATAAGGCAATGACTGGCAACTGTAATCCACAAGAAAATAAGGCAATGACTGGCAACTGGGATGCACAGGTAAATAAGGCAATGACCAGCAACTTTAATGCACAGGTAAATAAGGCAATGACTAGCAACTGTAATGCACAGGTAAATAAGACAATGACTAGCAACTGTAATACGAAGGTAAATAAGACAATGACCAGCAACTGTAATGCACAGGTAAATAAGGCAATGACTAGCTACTGCAATGCACTTGTAAATAATGCAATGACTGGCAACTGTAATGCACAGTGTAATAAGGCAATGACTAGCAACTGTAATCTACAAGTAAATAAGGCAGTGACTGGCAACTGTAATCCACAGGTAAGGCAATGACTGGGAATTGTAATCCACAGGTAAATAAGGCAATGACCAGCAACTGTAATACACAGGTAAATATGGCAATGACCAGCAACTGTAATACACAGGTAAATAAGGCAATGACTGGCAACTGTAATTCACAGGTAAATAAGACAATGAGTAGCAAATGTAATGCACACGTAAATAAGGCAATGACTGGCCATTGTAATCCACAGGTAAATAGGCGATGACTGGCAACTGTAATCCACAGGTAAATAAGGCAATGACTTGCAACTGTAATGCACAGGTAAATAAGGAAATGACTAGCAACTGTAATGCACAGGTAAATAAGGCAATAACTTGGCAACTATAATGCACAGGATAAGGCAATATCTTGCAACTGTAATCCACAGGTAAATAAGGCAATGACTAGCAACTGTAATGCACAGGTAAATAAGGCAATGACCAGCAACTGTAATGCACAGGTAAATAAGGCAATGACCAGCAACTGTAATGCACAGGTAAATAAGGCAATAACTTGGCAACTATAAAGTACAGGATAAGGCAATAACTTGCAACTGTAATGCACAGGTAAATAAGGCAATGACCAGCAACTGTAATGCACACGTAAATAAGGCAATGACCAGCAACTGTAATACACAGGTAAATAAGTTAATGGCCAGCAACTGTAATGCACAGGTAAATAAGGCAATGACTAGCAACTTTAATGCACAGGTAAATAAGACAATGACTGGCAACTGTAATACACAGGTAAATAAGGACATGACTAGCAACTGTAATGCACAGGTAAATAAGGCAATGACTATCAACTTTAATGCACAGGTAAATAAGGCAATGACCAGCAACTGTAATGCACAGGTAAATAAGGCAATGATTAGCAACTGTAATGCACAGGTAAATAAGACAATGACTAGCAACTGTAATGCACACGTAAATAAGGCAATGACTGGCAACTGTATTACACAGGTAAATAACGCAATGACTAGCAACTGTAATGCACAGGTAAATAAGGCAATGACTAGCAACTGTAATGCACAGGTAAATAAGGAAATGACCAGCAACTGTAATGCATAGGTAAATAAGACAATGACTAGTAACTGTAATACAAAGGAAAATGCTGACAGCATGTTGTTTTTATCTACCACATATATAAAATGTGAATGTATTCCTTTAAGGAAAACACATGTGTGACAAAGCATTTCTTGTTAAATCAAACTTGCTGATAATAATAGTACCTGGTATAATGCCCTTGCTGGTTATCTGGGTTTGTTTAAGGTAGTGACACACCACAGAGGAACTAGTTCTAAACCTGTTAACCACTGTCCTGTTCATATTTTCTTCTTTCTAGTTCTGGCATGATGAATGATGTCAGCACCTGTGAAGTCATGAGGATACACAGTAAGCTGGTCAGACAAGAAGCCCCTGTTAACGGATCACTTTCTTAGGGAGTCATATCTGGATAAGATCCAGTCATGCACAACAGGAAGTGAATGGAAAAAGATTGACATCAGGAGTTGGATGAGCACTTTTCATTCCAGAAAGGGATCACCCATCCTGGCCAAGAGTACTGCCACAGGTACAATGACCTACAGAAGCATAGGCCCAACCAGAAAGCTATGTGGGTTAACCAGGTAGGTGACAGTTGTTTAAAAGGTATTAGTTACTTTTTTTTCTTTTGGGGGAGTTATATTAAACATAAGCTTAAAAAAATAAAATATAAGATGGTTACATAATTAAAGGTATTTTCTGAAATAAATATGTGTACCTGCAAAAATGTACCTGTAATACTATTGTGATGATGCAAAAAAAAGCATAAACAAACATATCTGTACACAGAACTGCATCTGTATAGCAACAAATGGAATATTTATGTGCTAGTATTATAGTCTGTATAAA
>NC_056736.1:482045000-482070000 GCF_019279795.1 Protopterus annectens | reverse complement strand
TCCATCACAATCTGTTTGTGATAAAAGCATAACTTGAATAAGCAGCACATGACTTCTTTCCATTCGTTATATTGAGCCTTTCGTATGCTTATCATGTAATGACAATTGTTTGGTAAATGGACACTGGGTTTAAAAATCATATGGAGATTTCCAAACTTTTTGGTACAATGAGAAATTAATTTATCATACTGTAATTTACATCAGGTTGTAAGTTCTTTTATATTAATTCAGCTTATACAGTTTGAAAGTTTTGTTACCAATACCAGCACAAATAGATTATTTTTTAAAATTAATTTAAAAATAAATTGTGCTTGTGTTGTAAATGAGGCAAAGGTAACCTGAGATGTTATGCACAATTGAAAGCAAAACCTTTCACAAAGTAAGACCTGAAACATATTTTCTTATTCTTATCTCTGCTATGTTTTATACTGATGCATGAAAGATGATTCTGTAAGGAGCACTCTGGTTAACATATACAGATATAGTTGCAATTTTAATTTGACTATTAGTGTCCTGAACATTCCTATCTAAGAAATAACAACAGTACCAAGGCCACATAACACAAGGTAGACTTCACTGATGGAAAATGCTAAGACATATGCTTGTGATTTCTCAGAAAATGCTTTTAACATTACAGCTGCAGTTCGTAAGGCAAATGAGTAGCAAGTAAGTATGTGGATAATGAAAGCTTTTTGCCCCTGGTTACATAGACCATAATGCACCTGGGTGTATGCTAAATGATGCCCTCAGACGATGTCTTACAAAAGATGCCACCTGCCACCTGCAATGCAATCCGTGACTCTCAACTTTATTGAGCCATTTATAGTCTTACTTGCCATGTTCTTTAGTGAGAAAATAGTAGGTTTGGTAAAATACAGATAACAGAGATTCTGAAAAAGTCTAATGCTTTGAACGGCATACAATATTCCTCAGCAAGTCTGTTTTTAATAGTATGAACAATACAATGAATCTGTGACTCAAAATGCCTCTTATAATTTCTTTGCTTCTTTTAAATGTAGAACTTTATTAGATGAAGAATTTTATTTTAGGAACTGAAAGCAAATACGAATGCAAACCTCTCAGCACTCTACATAAAAGGCACAGTATTAGTAATTTTAACATATCTGCATGGATATTTTTGTCTTAAAATTATCAGAAATATAATGAGATTTAAAATCCCCTCATCCACAGTAGAAAGTTTAAATACATTTTTCATTCTTAGCAACAGTGACCTTTTTGCATAATACATTTAGTCTGTTTATTCTGTGTATACTGTAGTGAGTAAATATGATGCTTACATTACCATAACCTATTACAAAGGCATTCATTTGCATATGAGTGTCTACTTTGCTATACACTGATCTATTCATTTTTTCCACTTTCAGTTTTAATTTGTACTGTTTTTTTTCTCTCTCTAAAAAAGATTGAATGCAGAGCAGTCATAACTGTGTAAGCGCACTATGTACATTGTTCGAGTCAGACTATTGTATTGAAAAATGCAGGAATCCTTCATCTGTTGATAACTCAGATGTAGCTGAATGTATCTCTAGGCTATGTTCCCAGGAAATTGCAATTAAATATGGGTAATTTTCTATAGGACAGTTTCACTGGTCAAAAAATACACATTGTTAGTTTAAGCAACTTGTCTTCTTAAATCTGAAGTTTAATAATTTTGCAGGCCAATCATAAAATGCAATGCCAACTTTGGGATGTATCTTATTAAACATATTGAGCATTTAGAGAAACCCCAATTGTTCCTGACAAAAAAGATAATGGGGTTAAAGATTCAGCATTATCAAGAGAGACCAGAGGCCTTGTCACTGTATTCTGAGCCTTCAGAACTCCTTAGGGTGGGCCTTGCCTTCTGGGCCATTAAGCGGGTCAAGACGTCTTATATATCCAAATACCAAACAGTCCTGTGAATACTATAACCACAGATAGGAATCTGCTTCTGTAAACGAACACATTACGGTAGAGAGATTTGTCTCACACTACTCTTCTCTGGAAGAAAAACTTCCATTTCAGATCAAGAAGGGCAGCACACTTTCTTCCTTTAAGAAGGAATTAGACAATTGGATGGTGTTCATAAATGCATCATGAGCCCAATTGCTCCTGGAAAAGAAGGTATGGTCTAAAGGCAGGTACTAGTATGGTATAAATTACGTTGTACATTCCATGATTCTATTATTCCGTGGGAAAACTCACACTATGCTATTTAATACAGTCAAAGTTGAAGACAAAATCAGACTTTTTTCTTATCATATATAGTTGGTTCCTTCTAACACAACAAAATTAAGGGGTCTTTCCATTGCTATATTCAGATTTCACTACCAGATTGCTTAATAGTGGAGAAGGAACTGGGATAATTATAGGTTTATAGGTTCAAAGGATGATACTACGCTATTGGCCTGGAGGCTCGCATAAGCCTTGCCAAGAATTTTGTCCATGTTCCCTCAAAGTCAGCACCTGTTTCCCCTGTCCAGCAGGGACACAGGTGAGATCCCAGGAGTATATTTTCTGTTTTCCATCCAGTCATTCAGGTTCCTCTTAAAGAGTGCTAGAGAGGTACTCTGCCCGACATGGAGAGAGAGTCTATTCCACAGATGGGGAGTCTTTGGGACACAAATGTATCCCGCCAACAAGTTCTATTAATGTCTCAGACCAGGTTAAGGCCTTGCGTGCGAGTTGAGTGTGGGTTAAATTTCTATTTGAGTCTGTCTAAATTATTTTCAGGGACTGTATTGAAAATCTTTCAAGCATAGTTCAATAACCATACAGCAATAGATGGTTTGACCAAGTTAGAATTCTTACCCGCACTGAACACATAACCCTTTAAAATTTTAATTCTCTCAAGATTTCATTATACAACAGAATCAAAAGATAGCATTCAAAATCAAATCCATCCATTTCTAAGGTGTCACATTCCTTCAGACATAATAACAGCTACATTCCCCATATGAAATTAAAGTCTACAGGTGCAGTAGTTTAATAATCGGAGAATGTTGCTCACAAAACAGATGGCCTCAAAAAGCCCTGTGTCCTTCCTTATCCATAGATTGTATTAGAATGCTCATAAGAAAAGCACAGGGAGATGGCTCATACTGACTTGTACTATTAGTGGCCCAGCTCCACCTGTTTAATAAAACCACCTAACATTAAAGGAATCCACACGCTGGATGAAGACGTAACCTATAAAATTTTGTTAAATGCATTTTATCAGGTGTAGCTTACAGATGTGCTGTCAAATGATTCATAACATTAATAGGAGTTTCAACACAATTTAGTCATAAAGCCATTGCCATCTTGGCAGTAACTGGTCTAATGTTGCACCTCCTTTTTCAAGGAGAACTAGATCAAATAGCTCCAGCATAAATTTGAGGCTATCAATCCAGTCATCAAGCCTTTTTTTGAAGTTTGACAATGAAACATATTGCTTAACCTTAAAGGGGCAATTAACTCCAGAGATTGGAAAGATGATGCATAATGTGTTTGTCTCTCAACTGCACAATATTTACCTTTTTGTGAAGATTTAGGTTGTGCATTCTGGTGCTTGATAACCCATACAACATGTAGAAATACTGGATAATCTAGCACAACAGGTACCTAATGTCATGAGGCACCAATCTTCCATCAAGAGACAGTAAGATGCAGAATAAAGGTATGGAGCATTTAGCCTCTCTAGGTAGCTCAGATTCCTTAAGCCTTCCATAATCTTAGTTGAGAAACACAGAGACTTCTCTATGTGCTTGATCTGTTGCAAAGGAGCCATTGTAATCTATAATTGGTCTAACTTGTGCTAAATATAAGGGAACAATAATATCTTTGGATCTGTATGATATACCCTTGGTTATTTGTTGTCCTAAGTAGAATGATTTGCAAACTACAATTGTTGCATGATGATAAAAGCAGCAAGAATTGTCAACTGAGGGTCCCCTGTCATTGATCTCAACTGATCTAGCTTAGCTGCAACAGCTTCTATCTTTCTAAACTGACAAGCTCCTCCCACATCTGCCTTTCTCAGACATGTACCTAGCAACTCCATGGAGGAATAATGGCCGGTTCTATTATTTGAGATAAGATAATGATACTCTCTTGCCTTGTTTTAAAATTCTGACTGGTAAGACATGTTTTGTTTTTTTTTTGTCTGGCTCTGTAGATATTTGGTTATGTCTAGTTGATATTAAAAGTGGATGTCCCAATTATTCATTCTCTGTTTATAGTCAGTCAACATACATGCCTTTAAAATGCTTTTGCAGTAGTGACAAGTTGTGTTCTTATTGTAATTAACTTATTTGATGTGATATAAAATCAAATTATTTGCCTTTATTTAATACTAATTTTCATTATTTGTTTTGCTCCCATAACCTCCTCTACTTCAAAATTCTGCCTTCCTCTGCATGCAACAGCATACTCCCATTCCTATATAAAAGCAAAACCGTGACATGCCCCTTACGAAAGGTGGCCTTCCTTCCTCAGTAAAGAGCTATTTGCAGCACTTTCTTCTTGATATCATTGTCCATATCCATAGGTGAGAGAGAGTTGTGATGCAGACATCATATACAAAGTCTTGAGCCAGAGATGTTTGAAAATATATGGAAAGAAAACCCTAAATAAGAAGGAGCATATGTGAGATGTCATGTGTGTCACAGTGCATGACAATTTACCAACTATATTCCTCCAACTACTGAACAAATGATAAATACCTCTACAATCTGGTTTATCTACTGGCTTCAACTGGAGGTACTTAATCAAAAGGAAAGCTGATTTAGCCACACATTCCCACAACCATCTCTGGCACCTAGAATGCTCCAAGTTGTTAACAGAACTCTGCATCATGGAGCCAGGGTAAATGAAACAGTAATTTTCTAAAGAAAAACTATTACAAGTTCTTTCCTCAGCAGTATAACTAAACAATATATATTTTTTAATCATTAAAGTGATTGGGTAATGAAAACAATTTTACCCGAGTACCATAGTATGTGGTGCATAAACAGCAAATCCTACTTTTTTCCCCTATCAGCTAACCGTTTTTTTTTCAGTAACAATAAATAAAAAAAGAAATACAATAAAATAAAACATTTAAAATTTACATTTTCCACACATTGATGCAATGAAGTGTAGACAATTAAGTTTATCCTCCTCATTATTAATATTGGTAAAGTGTCAGGTACATCCATGGACACACCTCATGCTATCCCTAAGCTAATGTCACCTTAGGATAGCCTAAACTACATATGCAAAGCTTTTTTATTAAAATATGCTCTAAAAACATGGGCAGTACCAACAAGGAAAAGATGTTGTGGCACTTAAACTATCAGATGCTGTGAAGGACATCTGACTATATTTTTAATATTAAATGAATAATTCCAAATTATTAATAATGAGGTAGCCGTTATTCTTGTTGTAACATACAGGTGAACTGGGATCTTAAGGTGGACCTACCTGATGAACAGCTTGGTGTGAATATATGATCCTACAATTTCATATGAACGTATGATCCTATCAATTATATTCAGCTATGTTTTGTAACTTGGCTGCAAAATATAGCTTTAATCAGATCAACATAATAATTACAAGTATTTTATTTTTGCAGCTCTGGAATTATCTTCCAAAATGTTCTTGTCCCCAATCCTTTATCTTAAAGAGCAAATGTGCTTTTTAACTAGGTTAATCCTATGAAGCCCAGTCTTATTAAGATAATTTCTGAAACCTAGGTCAATTACATGCCAAGTGAATTCTTTCATTTCAGCATGATTTTCATATGCCGCAACATTTCTAAATACATTTAATTATTTATTTGGCATTTTGATAAAGAGCAATACTTCTTATTCATTGGTATAGACCAATAATTATTCATCTGACACATTTTTTTCAATATTATTATTATTGCTGCTGTTGTTATTATTATTATTATTTTTCTTTGCAGTTGCACTTTGTAAGTTTGATATTTCTATATGTTTAACTTCAAGCTTATGGCCTACAGGGTTTTAGGAAGCTTGACTGTAGTAACCTCATGATGACATTTTTTCATTTACTTATATAGATTTTATATATATATATATATATATATATATATATATATATTTAACGAAAATGTGAAATTTATTCCATAATCTTGTAAAAAGTTGTGCAATACATGTTATGTTACTATATTATTGATATGTATTTTCAGTATTATACTCTGTATTGCCTCAACCCACCCTACCCCCACTCCCAAGCATTCTAGCCACAGAGTGTTAATTCCATAGTGAGAAAGACATCACCATTGCAGTTACAGTAATAACTTATTGCCAACATAAATTAATTATATTTGAACTTAAATGTCTGTAGTAATTACAAGGCAATAATAAATAAGGCATCATAACACAACACTGAAAATCAATGGACTTGTATAGGTTTCCATTATAGACCACTGACACAAATATAGCTGTCCTGCAACAAACTAGGAGAAATGAATGATTTTCTAACAGCATTCTATGCTATATATCTCCAGCAAAAATAATGTCTGATTTAATACTTAAGCTGGGCAATAGACAGATTCATTTGCACTTATTTTGTTAGATCAGACTGCAAAACCATTTGCCATTCCCATTGCTCATTTTTCTCCATGATAGTCTCAAACATTTAGAAATTTAAAGCAGCCATAGCAAACATATTCAGTTCAGACTGTGGTCCTCATACTGTTGTCACTCCATCTAAACAAATTTATATGTACATGCATCCTTTTTACAGTTTTCTTTCTCTGTAAGAACTGAGCCATTGCAAGGAACACATATACTAGTTTAATCACAAGATGTTTGCAATTATTAGTTTATTAGCCATCATTGTATAAGGACTGTCGTATTTTATCAGTAGTAGTAATTAATCTATTATTAATTAAGTTACTGCTTAAGATACAATCATAGAAACTGTGTTTTGTCTAATAGTATGCTTGGGTAATGCATTTAAGATATATAAAAGGAGTGAATTGTTAATAGCTGAAAAACATTATTATTCATGATACCCATGCAGACGGGAGCTGAAAGTTCGACTGCTGAATCTTACACTAAGCCACTGTACCAGCACATCCACTCGTGCTATCCCAAATAGAACCAAGACGGTCTCCTCCAAAAAAAGCTAGCCAGTCTGGTGGTCCCCTGCCATAAACAAACTATACAATAGAAGGAAGAAACTGTTGCAGAAAAGAGGAAAATCCCAGGATGCAAAAAAACTCCCTTACCAGCCTTAGTAAGAAGATGAGATCCCTCATAAAATCCTCCAAAGCTAGTTATGAAAATAAAACTGACAAACATTCCAAAGACAACCACAAGGCATTCTATAGCTATGTCAAGAATATAAATGGCAATGCTCAGATCTCCTTTGAGCTACAACAGAATGGCACTAAATATACTGATCCCAAGGATAATGCCAATATCTTGGCAGATTGATTTAATGTCAACTTCACCCCCCTCTCACCCCCTAAAGGGCCCATCTCAATACCAAAAGATTGCCAAATTCTGGTAATCATCGCCACACAGGTAGAAACCGCACTCTCCAAAGCTAAGAATACAGCATCCATGTGACCAGATGACATCCCGGGCTGTGTACTACATAAACTACAAAATGAACTGACACCTCACCTAAGTGTCGTGTTTAATCATAGCCTCACCTCAGGCTTCATGCCCATTGAGTGGCGCAGAGCTACAGTTATCCCACTCCACAAGGGGGGATCCACCTTGGATCCCAGGAACTACCGTCCCATCAGTCTGACAAGCCTGATCTGCAAGGGCATGGAACGCATTATCATGGAACTTATAAACAAAGACATTGGCAACCTTCAAACACTGGACCCCACCCAGTTTGGGTTCATGAAGGGCCGATCTTGTCTCCTGAACCTGACTGATTTCTTTGAATCATTCTCCAGAGCTGTAGACGAGGGTAAGGTGGTCCACACAGCCTATCTGAATCTTGCCATGCCTTTCAACACCATCCCCCCTCTGGAATCATAGATAAACTTACTAAGCTGGGCATAAATCCCTATGTCACTCGATGAGTTGCCAACTGGCTTACTGACAGAACCCAGACTGTAAAAGTAGCCAACTTTAAATCCAGCTCCAAACAAGTGACAAGTGGAGTACCTCAGGGTTCAGTCCTAGGACTGCTCTTGTTTGGCATCTACTTCTCTGAAGTACAGGCCAACACTAAGGGACTTTGGCTAACAACTTTCGCAAATGACTGCAAACTGGGAGTCATTACTGAATCCCCACATTATGTGGATATTCTACAAAAAGGCCTTACAGAAACAGATGCTTGGTGCCAGAGACATGGGCTCAAGCTTAATGCCAAGAAATGTATAGTTATCATGTTTGGGAAAAAACATGTACCCATGAATTACCACATAGGTGGCAGTACACTAAACACCGAAAGTCTGATGAGAGACTTAGGGATACAGGCAGATAGTGGTCTCACCTTCAATAACCACATCACCACAACAGTCAGGAAATCCTTCTATGTGGCATACCTCATCACTAAGGGCTTTTCATCCAGAAAAAAGGAGGTCATTGTCCCACTATACTCATCCCTCATTAGATCCATTATAGAGCACAACGCCCCATTTGATATGTACCTCACAAGACATCTGCAACAGTTGGAAAGGCCACAGAAACACCTGACTAAAAGAATCACAGGCCTAAAGCAGATGCCCTATGCTGACCATCTAAAAAACGTCCAGCTATGCTCTGTGGCATATCGTCTACTCCGAGGCGATCTCTGCTTAACATACAAGGTCATGTCAAACCCTGAGCTGTTGAACATGCTCCACTTAAAGAAATCCCAATCCCTCAGTGACACATGCTCTAGGGATATAAATCTTGTCATCACAATGAACTAAACATGCTGGATGGATAGGTTGCTGACTCAGAGACTCCCAAGACTCTGGAATAGACTGCCCATACATGTCAAGCAGAGCACCTCCTTGGCCCTCTTGAAAAGGAACCTTTACAACTGGATGGGAGATAAGAAATTCACCCCGGGGAATCAAGTCAGTCGTCCTGCTAGACAGGGGTCCAGGAAGTAAATAGTGTGGGAAGAAATGGCCAGGGAATTGTTATGGCTAGGCTTGTATAGGCCCTAGGGCCAACAGCCTAGTACCAACCTATGAACCTATGTAAAAAAAAGTATGAATTCAAGTCAATGATTTTGAATATTGTTTTGTAAGTGTTCAGAGGTTCTGCTTTTCTTTCTAACATGCTAAGTCATTTTTACTGCCTTAAGACACTACTGGTAGAGTAGCACACCCATTATCGCAAATCCAAAATTGATGGAAGTTGGAATAAACTTGCTAAGTCATCATTAAAAACTCACTTGAAACAAAAAAAGAAGAAAAAAGAAAGAAAAAAAGAAAGAAAGAAAGAAAGAAAGAAAGAAAGAAAGAAAGGAAGAGGAAAAGACACCTTGTAGAGTTTCCCACGTGCTTAACTGACATGAGCTGGAGGTGTACCACTTGTGATATGTTTATATTTTACAAAAAGGGGTCTTTACTTTCATAGAAATTACTTCTTCTTCCTCCATATTCATTACTTTATTTTACTATTATATGTTTTCCTAAGCATGCTGTACTCCCCTTTCCTACTTTATTATCTCCTATACATGCATAACTGCACACGTATATCTGCTGCACAGCATGCTGCTCATTTTTGCTTGATGAGTGTGATATGCAGTGCTGGACTAATACATTGCACATGTGAGTGTGACATTGATATGAAGTGATGCAGTAATACATTGCACATGTGAGTGTGACATTGATATGAAGTGATGCAGTAATGCATTGCACATGTGAGTCTGACATTGATATGAAGTGATGCAGTAATGCATTGCACATGTGAGTCTGACATTGATATGAAGTGATGCAGTAATGCATTGCACATGTGAGTCTGACATTGATATGAAGTAATGCAGTAATGCACTGCACATGTGAGTGTGACATTGATATGAAGTGATGCAGTAATTAATTGCACATGTGAGTGTGGCATTGATATGAAGTGATGCAGTAATGCATTGCACATGTGAGTCTGACATTGATATGAAGTGATGCAGTAATGCACTGCACATGTGAGTGTGACATTGATATGAAGTGATGCAGTAATGCATTGCACATGTGAGTGTGACATTGATATGAAGTGATGCAGTAATGCATTGCGCATGTGAGTATGACATTGATATGAAGTGATGCAGTAATTCATTGCACATGTGAGTGTGACATTGATATGAAGTGATGCAGTAATTCATTGCACATGTGAGTGTGACATTGATATGAAGTGCTGCAGTAATGCATTGCATATGTGAGTGTGACACTGATATGAAGTGCTGCAGTAATGCATTGCATATTTGAGTGTGACACTGATATGATGTGCTGCAGTAATGCATTACATATGTGAGTGTGATATTGATGTGTAGTGCTGCAGTAATGCATTACAGATGTGAGTGGGACGTTTATATGGTCTTGCTCCTCTGCCTTAGCAATGATGTCTGTCATGAGAGCCACATGCCCTACTGTGGGGCCACTTCTAACATACAGCATCCTAACATTGATTATTTCATTATCACTGGAACTCTATTTTTTTAACACAAGCCTTTACTCAGTGAACTAGTGATAATCAATATCTATTTCATGTTTAGTTATCTGTGAATAGCATTGTGCAATGATGTCCCTGAATGGTGCAGGTGTCTAGCATTTGTCTACGAATCACAGCCATGATGCACACAAAGCAAGCAGCACCTATATAAATCCTATAAATCTAATGTGAAATATTTTACATTTCATCTGCATGGCTACAAAACTTCACAACTTTGTTTCAAAATGCTATGCTCAAATTTTATCTTATAAGCATGTTTAGAGATAAAATTTTCATATCAGCTTTACTATCTAGATTTCCTCTCATCCACCTTTGCAATGAAATGACCAATGTACTTTGCATGCAAATATCTTCTACATAGGCAGTAATCGGCCATGCATGCATGTAACATCATTCACCCCTGAAGTGGAGTCACACATGGCACATTCACTACAATGCATACATGTTGGTAATGCAGTAGGTACTTACGAGACCAAAATCCCATTCTCACTGAGGTATTCATCCGGTATTATAACCATTTTCCCCTTCATATTTTGTAGGTACTACATTTTCAAGTTGCAAACAAATCCAGTATAGGTGTTGAATCCTATGTGCTTTGACTTGTTATCATGAATTCTGATCTGCAATATATTAAATTTAATTTGCTGTCACCTTTGATTTTTTTTTTCTTTTGATTGTTGTCCATGTGTTTTTATTTGTTTACTAAGATCCTCATTCATACCTTTAAAAATAAGCACAAAATGGCAGTCAGCACAGAGGATGAATGTTGTAAGACATGAATAAGTTGCTTTATGTAGTCTTGAGTTTGATTTCTTTAGACAGATTTGCGTACTTTGACTGAGTAAGCAGTTTTTCAAGGTACTGCTATGGGGCACTTGGAAATTTGGACTGGTCTCCTCAGCAGACTCTGTGACTGCATGCCTAGTAAATAACTATGAACAACTTTAGCTATAACCTTTTACCCTCTTTATAGTCATAGAAAATAAATATAAAACACATCAGGTCACTGTCATAAGATTATGGAGTGTGTCTAATGGAGACAGCAATGAATTATTGCTAACACACTGAGTTTCACATATGCTTAACTGCCACAAGCTGGACGTGTACCACTTGCGATTTGTGAACTTGAGAATTACTTTCACATATTTTAACATTCTTTTACTGTATTCTTTTCTACTTTTTTATGCAACCTCTTTGAATGATGATAATATCTGATACTCCGAGGGATGTACGTAAAGTCTTTGGACATCACAAAGTACATCATTAGAAGAAAACATCACTGTTAGAATTGTATCAGAGCTGACTTAATTTATTGGCACTTAAACATTTAATGTTTCATTTCAGTAAGAGTTGAAACAAGTGTTCGAAGACTGCCATTGGTCATTCATCAGTATTGAGGTACCTGTTAGGAATGCAAAGATGTTTGCTGGTAGTGCAATTGTGTGCCACATTACCATTGGAGTCGAAATGAAAAAGACACAGATAAATCATCAAATAAGCAACTATCATGGAAAAGCAGTTACATTTTCAGTGATGTCACACTACATGCTGCATTAAGCCTAGCTCACAATTATGAATAAATTCCTTGTCTGTGCCTACATAATATAGCAGTCATTTGTAGCCGCTGCATGGCTGATAGTTATACAGGCTAAACAGGATACAGATCAGCCAGTAAAAGTACATTAATATAATCTCTATCATATACTGAGGAAGTAGACCATGTACATGCCTAGACAATTTCATTTTTGTGGTGTTTTCCTGCTAGGTCAGTAAAATAAAATAATTTTTAAATGGGTCACCCCAACATAACAGTACTACTAATTCCTTTTTTTCTGAGATATTACATTTTGCCTGCATTTTAGGGCATTTATTTATTCATGCATTTATTTTTAGTTATGTTTCAAATAATCAGATCAATGTGTTAATGTAAAGAATCTTATTAGCCATAATCCAGGCCTGTGAATGTGCACAGACTGGTACATAGTGTACAAAAATGTATTGTACTTAATACAGTTCATTATAAAATACAAAAAAATATATAATAATAATATAATAATAATGAATGATGCATATATAAAAAACTGCTTTCAAGTAAACGAGACTACATATAAAAGTAATTGTTTTGGTATGTGATAATATATCAGATATAATGTCACAGTCAGTTGCAGTTACATAAAAATATGGTTTCTTTCAGTTTAGTCTGGAAGCTTGAAGGAACTGGTTAATTTGGATTTTTGCAAGTAGCTGGATTAAGCAGGTAGGACCTACTTTTGAGAAAACCTTTTCTCCAAAAAACTGTACATAGTTAGGATGAATCAGTTATTGCTGTTGGTACATGCATAGTCAATGGAAGACCAATTTGAAAGCCTCACTACTGGGTGGGCAGCACTTACAATTTCAACAATTTTCTAATATGGGTAGGAAGCAATTAGGGTAGTTTTTCATGTCATAGATAATCACTTTGCTTTCTGAAGGAGTGGTAATGGTGGACTCCCTTGAGTGCAGCAAACATAACTTTTGACATGCTATCTATGTTATCTATGTTAGCTATTGGAGACAGTGTAGAATTTCAGGCTGTATTCAGTGCAATAATTTAAAAAGCATATTATAACTTGAGTAGCAGAATATTTATGATGAGGGCTCTTCTCCAGTTTCTGGAGAAAGATTTTCAAAAAATTTGTACATAGTCTAAGTTGAAGCAGGGAAATAAAGACAAGACTGTTCAATGATGTTTTTAAAAGGGAGAGTTAGAACTAGGTCTAGGACAGGTAATTGTGTTAGGTAACCTGCTAAAGTGTTTTGATGTGGTACTTTTAGTTGAGTAGAATCTACATCTGCCAATGTTTATATAGTCACATATAGTTACAATTCCTCTTTCTTTTTCTTTTTTTTTTCTGGGTCAATTGTTAGCAGATTTTGAATAGCCCATTTCCAAAATATGATTGAAAGCAGTTGCTGTGTTTTCCAAAGTATTTATTTATTTATCCTCTCTTGACTAGGTTAGTAGTCTCTTTCTAGAAGATACGTGAGATGTATTTATATCACTAAGGAAAATTTTGCCAGGGCATTGGGAACATCCCTTACTTTTTTTTGATAGGTGCCATGGAATCATTTAAATCCACATGAGCTACCACCAACTCAACCAGATGAGACCTCGGTTTAACATCTCATTTGAAGGGTGACACACTCAGGAGTTTAGCACTGCATTTAGTCTGAACTGCAGTGTCAGTAGTGGATCATGTATGAATAAAACGCACATATTTCTGCACAAAGGTGAGCGTGCTACCCGTTATGTCACTGACAATCCTGGTGAGTACAATTTCCTCAAAGTGTGCTTTAAGAAACTAGTTTTAAGAAAGTGTTATCATACATGACCAAATCAACTGTAGGTGAGTAGTATCTGTGTTTGTTTCAAAAAAACAAAAAAAAATTAGTCCTAAAACCTGGGCATGCCTTGTGACAACATTCGTGTACCCGATAGGGTGGAACCTGCACCTACCTGGAAAGAGCAATAGAAAGTTAGTTTTGCAACCCTTTTTGACACCAACTCTAAAGTCTATCTCTTCAAAGTTAAAGAGACACATGATAAGCTCTACACAAGCAATAGCTTTAGGCATGTCAGTGATGATGTCTCCAGAGAAGAGAGCATTATTTGTATCGTTATACATGTAGGTGTGAATTTATTACTGCTTTTCCCGAGGAAAATTGTCTTGTAATCCAAACAAAGGTCATTAACTGCAAAGACAATGATAAATGATCAAATCTAATTTATTGTTTCAGAAAGATTGTGTTAGAAAGTACACAAGGAACATGCCAAAAGAGGATTTAAATGATGTTCTGTCTGGTGTCAACTTACAGTACTTATCCTGATACTCATTTGATGAAAAATAGTGAAAAAATGCAGGGTACTATTGTAACCAAGACTTCTTGCGGACAAAGGTACCTGCCTAAAACTCATGATCACATATGACAAGTTTATCCTTCATTATCTTGTGTTCCAAGTTGATGTAAGCAGGATTAATCAATTGATATTAAGTACATAAGTGGTGAAGTAATGTTGACTCTTAAGCTTTGTTTTTATGTAAATTCCTTAAAGACATGTTAGTTTTCCACCATGTGTCTGCAGTGGAATAAAAAATATATACGTTTATTGATGGTAACTAGTAACATAATAATTGTGCCTTAAGTGTTTGTTACGCAGCAGTAATAAAGCTAAATAAGGCAGTGGCCTTTCACAATTTAAATTTTAGATCTGCATACTACAAATGGCAGCTGTATTATATTACCTAGTAAAATGCTAAAAACTAATACCTTCTTACCAATTGAGGATGTCTACCTATGTGCATGTAACAGAATGACTGATTATTTAATACAGGTTTTGAAAGCAAAATACCATTTTGACCACCATACTGAGGTTGGACAATGTGCTTCATCTGCTACTATGGAGACAAGTCCAACAGACTGATCTTCCTCATTACTGATAATATTTAATTTATTCTGAATGTGAGGCATGTCATCTTATACAAGACTATGCATGTAACATTCATTATTCATGAGGCTTTTCATTTCTTCTTATGCAGAATGCCCAGTTTGTGATACAAACCACATTTCTTATTTAAGATATAATACCAACTAAGTCTAAAGCAAAGGATGACATCACTTGCCTTATTATTTTGTTTTGCTTTCTTCTGAATTATCAGAACATTAATTGCAATGAAGCAGAGGAACTGATACTTAAAATATGCCTTGCGTGTTAAGCATGTATGTTAATTGCAAAGTAATATAGGAATCACTTACCAATTGTTAAATATTCCATAGTTAAAATAAGGCTCATGTGTTGCGCATGCAGAAAGATACATGTGCATTGTGCCCTGTTGCTGAAAGTATAAGTGAGCTCCCTCATTAGTGGTCCCTTTTCACCTTCACTTTCTGGATTACAAAAAATGTGGTAGAGGAAAAGAAGTGACAGGCAAAGTACTGTGATGAAGATTAGTTATTATTAAATTATGGATCAAGTGGCATGACTTCTATCAATGCAGGATTCGGGGCCATCATAGTTTGAGCAATGTGCTTCACCTGCTACTGTGATGACGTGTCATGATGAATGGACAGATCTTCCTCATCAGAAGACTAGCAGCATTGAGGCAAAAGAGACGGTCACTATAACTCAAACCCCTGTCTAGTTTAAATAAGATGTTATTCCATCAGCATGTTTTACCTCTACTTACCCCAGATATTTCAATACTGCTCTGCCCTGGGCATAGATGGTTCTCTGTTTATTTATTTATTTATTTTTTCTTCTTCTGTCTGTCTCCAGTCCCTCTTTTCAGTCCAAGCTACCATCTAGTCTGCTAGTGTTATTTCTGCTGTAACGTGTTGCTATGTTTTAGAAAATACAGTAGAAGTTGTGCAGATTATCTTCTGACTTTTACCCAGTTAGTGGTTAAACAACATTCCTTAGTTGAAGCCTTGTTATAACATTAACAGATGAATAATTAAATGAGGTATGATGAACAGCAAAGTGCAGGACCTTACAGTCTCAATGAGATAGGCAAATATTCCTCACATTTAGAATAGTGTACTGAAGTGGAAAACAATCATTTTGTCTCCATACCTGTAAAAACAGCTGTGGATTTACCTACCAAGCTTTTCTCACCTTCTTCCCTTAGTTAATACTTTGTCACCCTCTTCTCTCCCCCCTTTCCTTTCCTTTCCTTTCCTCTTGTCATACAAAAATCACTATCCTACTAATATTTCTCTGCATTGTTGGCAAATTTCAGATGTTAGGTACAATCCCTTATGTCACTCAGTGGATAGCCAGTAAGCTCACAGACAGGACCCTGGAAGATATAATTGGGTAGTTCACCTTTACAAAGAGGCCAATCACAAGTAGAGTACCTCAGGGGTTGGTCCTTGAACCACTCTTTTTCAGCATTTACTACTCTGAAGTCAAAGCCGATGTTAGTGGCCTCTGACTTACTAAATTTGCAGATTATTACAAATTAGGAGCTGTCATTGAATCTCCCACCAACACAATGGTTCTCCAGGAATGGCTGACAGAGACAAATAATTGCTGCTAGACCCATGGACTAAAACTAAGTGTCAAGAAATGCATAATAGTATCCTTCAGGAAGTCATTCACTCCTGGTAATTATTGTATTGACAATACACCCCTAAGAGTTCACCCAGTAGTCAGGGACTTGGGGACATGCATGGACAGCAATTTAGTCTTTGACCATCACGTGTCTATAGTAGTCAGGAAATCATTCTATGTTGTGCAACTTATAAACAAAGGTATGGCATCTAGGTTCAAGGAAGTCATTGTTCCCCTGTATTCACCATTCATCAAACCTATCGTTGAGTACAATCCCCCTTTGGTATATACCTAACCAGTCATATCTAACAATTGAAGTGTCCACAGCGTTTCATCACGAAAAGAATCCAGGGTGTAAGTAACATGTTCTATGCAGACCAGCTCAAGGCCCTATCCCTCTATATTCTGTCTCCTATAGGCTCTTGACAGGAGTTCAATGCATGGCATACCATGCATTGTGAGACCCCAGTCTGATGGACCTCATGCATATCTGCAAAACAAACAGCACCAGAGTTACCCATTCTAAAGACTTAAACCATGTCTGTGATATAAATAGGACATACTGGAGAGACACATATTTATCCCAGAGACTACTCCATGTCTGAAACAGGCTCCCAATCCATATGAAGCAGAGTTCTTCCCTAATCCAATTCAAGTGTAACTTGGACAACTGGATGGGAACAGAAAATTCATCCCTGGTTTAGCACCTATGTTTATAATGGACCCAGGCAGCCTGTAAATGATTAATCTCCCAGATAAACATTTCACCTCCTAATCCCCTGCTTACACTTATCAAGGGTACCAGAACTTGTCAGAGATTTGGAATGCATGGCTAGGCTTAAAAAGGTCCTTGTTGTTGTTTGCCTAGTAAACACCTATGAACCTATGTCTGGTGCTACAGTATGTTCTTCACCCTTAATCATCTCCACATATTGATATAGACCTACAGATGAATATATATACCTCTATTTTATTGTTTCTTCCTCCTTTTCTACTGCTCAATTCTTTGATCTGTTTACTGCAATCATTTACTATGCTGTTTCTTCTATAATAAATCTATGCCATTAGTCAGATCCATTGTATAGTAAGGTGGAGTTTTGACTAAATGGAAGAGAAGCTGGAATCGTTTTATCATATCAGACTATAGCTGTTTACCTTTTTGTCCTCTTGACTGCAGATTATCTCTGTTATTGTACGTAATGTAAACCGTTTATCAACAAAGTGACATATTCCCACAGATAAACTATAAAATATTATCACTTATGAATGATAATTATCTGAACACCTTTGTAAAATGATTGAATTATATGATGAATTGTTTATTTTCTTTTGCATGAGAGATGTCATTATCAGGCATCTTGCGTATTGTTGACAAATGATGAACTATGACCTTCACCGAACTACATCAATCTATGTAGCTATGCACTGTATATAATGTTCAGATGTTCAGCAAAGATGCGGTTACCTGCATCAGTAACATATAGTTAATAAGGATGCATGCGTATTTTTGCTTGACTTTGTCTAATAGTCATACTGACCTTCTGTAGGAGTCTTTACATATCTAGTGCCTGAAGGTTCTTTTTCCTTTTCTTTTCTGTTTTCCACTACAATTTTGATTTGATTAACCGGGTCTCTGAATTGCACAGATGAAAGCAAGATGGCTCTATGTGCAATTTAAAGTAGTCACGAAAAAAAAACTTTATTATCTACAAGCAAATTCAAATTTTCCATATATATCAAAAAAGTCCAAAATTTAGATGTATAACGGCTAACATTTAGAGCTACACATGGGTCATTGCTCTCATTTACATGTATCTCAGAAAGCAAAACAAAAAAATAAATAAAAAGAACAAGTTTCCTTGTAAGAGCATTCCTTTTGTAAGTTGAAATCAGAAATAACATCTTCCTGTATAGAGTGCATACAGAGAAATATTTAGTCTAATGTGCAAACAAATCATTGCCATAATTTGACTTTTAGCTTTACTATAGTAAGCCTTATAGCAGCTGTGGTATGGTGCACACTTGAATGGTTCTGGCAGTTAACAGAAGCAGTGAGAAATATCAGACAGTGTATGAGAGCACTTGGGATATTTTTACAACTGAGCATGTAAAACATTAATAATAACCATCATCAAGACAGTGAAATTAATTGCACCATCAGTGGTATATGTCAGAGGTACCATATGCAGCAGAGTTTTCACATGTTGTGAATCAAGATGTGCCCTTTAAGATTAAGTGCTTCTAAGAAATATTAGCATCAGCTGGGACATTCATCTATCATTGTCTGTATTCTAGAAATTATTACTTCTGGCATATTTTGCCAAATCCCATTGTTTTATGAATAAACTATGCACATGATATGTATCTGTGCAGATCAGACTCATAACAATTTGTTTAATTCCACTCAATTGTTTAAACATTTGGAGTCATCCTGTTTCTTAGTAATTGTTCATATTCCATACATGTACTATATGCTTTGTTGATACTGCGACACATTCCAAAGAGTTACTCTCAATGTAAGTGCGTCCTGATTCTGAAGGACCTGCACTCAGTTTAGGTGATTCATGTTGGTATAAAGCCTTTCTATAAACAGGCTTAAATCAGGGCCCAGATTCCAAAATACCTGCTTTCAGCCTAAGAGCTCATGCTCTTTCATTTTCCTGCACTTTGCTGTTAAAAATTAAAATACTTCTGATTTTTAGTCATGGCTAGTAATAATCCCATGGATAATATTTCATATTCCCAATCCAGTAAATAGGTTCATGGATTACTAGGCTAACTGCCCTTGTGGGTCATTTTAAGCCTAGCCAATTTCCCTATATGAGAATTAAGCCCTGCACCATGTGTCTGCAAGGTTTGCCAACCTCCAACACAAATTATTAAATGAAGGAAACTGTATTATATCCAGTGCTGTTATATGAGTGAAAGTAGGGACAAATGCAAATAGCTTTTTGTTTCTTTTTTTCTTTCTTTTTTTTGAAAAGCAGATCCATCATGCATGTGCTATTACAGTTTCATATCGAAGGAAAAACTATAGAAATGCATATGGACATTTTAAGATCGCATCTTCTCATCTGCCAGATTTAATTCCTTTTCCTTCACACTGGCATTATTCATTTATAAAAATAAACACATTTATCTTTTTCAGTCTGAAATACAATTATAATATCTCCTAGCATCTAATTAAGTTATAAGGTATGGTCTTTAATACACTTGTCAGAGGATCAAGGTCTGAGAAGTTAATATCAGTGGAGCAAATAAATCATTATATCTCACCATATATGAAGAGGTTTTATATTTTTCAGCATAAAAAGGCAAGACAGAAATAAGCACATATTAAGGATAAATTGGAGGTTTTTTTTTTTTGGTTTAGAGGAAAAGTTTAAAAGTTTTGGCTTTTTCTCTCACCACTTGTTATTGTTTAGATTGCATTCCTTATTTGCTGCACATATCACTTAATTGAATGAAACAGGCTAAGAGAAAATCTTGATAGCTAGCTCTAGCATAATTGCAGGCAAAGGTTCAGAATATTAAAATTATATTAAAATAAATAAAAAATAAAAGCATTTTATATTTAATATAATTAACTATGGTGCACAGCATGCTTTCATATACAGCTGAAAATGTAAGAATTTTGCCTTCACAATTTATGTAGTACAGGGAACTATACATTAAATATGGTGAGGCATTTTCCTGCTGTTTTGATTCAGGACATGAAGGTATGTGCTACGCTATATGTCCTCCATGATTAGTTATTTCCCTGTCCTAATGTATAGGTTGCTACTTATTTAATATTGTTAGCAAGCTTCTGATTAAAACTAGCATGTTGGCATGTCTTGCTTTGAAGAAACATCTTTTAAGAGTTAAGTAGCTGTATGCTTTAAAGAGTTTTCCACACTTTCCAATTAATGTATCAGTGCTGTCATTTATATTCACTTTGTGCTGTAGATTTATTTCCCACCTGCTGATCATAAAGGTAGGAAAGGTTCTCAGGGAAGGAGTGGGCAATGACAAAGGGGAGACAATTAGTGCAATACTGTAAATGTCTTTATTTTGCTTTTGCACCCCAGACTGTTGAATGAGAATCGAGTGTGGTGGCAGAACCTGGATTTGTATTCTATGCAAGACATTAAAAGAGTGAAATTAAAACATACATTCCACCACCCCCAATAAAATAACCCAAGCATGCACTTGCACTCCACCTGGTTCCTTAAATGATCAACACCCCATCTATATCATTAGACTGTATAAAAGACAAGCACATTATCATCACTACAACCTAGTTAAAAACCTTAGTAAATACAATGCTGCCTTTTTACCAGTGCCTGCTACCAGGTCAACTGGCACTGCTTAACACAGATCCCCCTAGATCATTTTAACCTTAAAAAATTTGCATTCACCACTTAGGAAAACATACATGAAACCTAGACTGCACCCTGGCTAACTCACACAACTGAGCAAGTCAATATTTGTCAGAATAAGAAAGCTCTAACAAACTACCAAACCTATCACTCTCTACGGTACCATGTAAAAAAACTTGTAACAACTGACAAAAAATAATTACTATATAAACATACTGAACAGGTCCTAGAGTACTCCAAAATCTTTCAGATCTGCCATCAACAACCTCCTTGTTTCAGACAGAAAATCTTAACCTAGTACTATGGAGAATTATAATGATAACACTTTAGCAAGCTCTGTTAATTCCCCATCATCAACACAGCAACCACTCTAAGTAAATGCAAAGATTCTCAACTATGCTATGATCAGCTTGAAAATCCACCTCAAGTAAACACCTTTACACTAAATAACATTCCTTTGATATTCATTAAAAACCTCCTAATTAAATTAAATTAATCTCAACTGCTAAATCAGCTGATAACCAGTCAGCAAAATACATCAAAGTAGTAGCTGAGGCCTTCACATTTCCTACATAATGGGGAAACTTTTATGAACTAGTTAGTTACTGACCTTTAGCTATACTCCTTACTCTCTCAAAAGTCTTAAAGTGTTGTACACATAGAAATCCTTTAATATCTTCTCATCAATACTCTGCTCTAACCTGAAAGCATGATTTCTGCCCCCAACATAGCACTGCTATTGCTCTGTTATCATTCATAGACCATGTCAACCAACATCATAATGCTGTAAAATCAGTCTGAGATATATTTTGCACCTCTTCAAGACATTTAGTATTATTCCGCAATCATAACTGATTCAAACCCTAACAGGAATTATGCCACGTGATATTGTCATGGTTCAAGAGCTACCACAGTAATCTCACTCAAGCAGTGCAATGGCAAAACATGTTGCTTGTTCCTCACAATCTCTGTAGGTGTCCCCCAGTAATCCATTCTTAGACTCTTGATATTCAGGATATACATAAACATCAGTTCTTCATTAAAAATGATTCCATACACATATTACGCTATGATTATTCATTCCAACCACTCTTTCAGACAGTGAAAAAACATTACTCAGGAAACCTACTCAGCAGTAGAACAGTAGATACAAAATTCTCATCACATAAATAATGCTAAAAATAGTAAAATGATGCTCTTCCTCTCTAAAACCATTTCCTAAAACTCAGTTTGTTTTTGTTATGCCTGCTACTTATATAAGTAATGCCAGAAAGCAAACTCACCAAAAGCTTGGAGCTCTCTACAGTGGCAAGTTATTTCTCCAAAGCTTAGGTCATGAATCTACACATGATTATTTCCTATAAAAATATCTTCACTAACAAGCAAAATGGTGCTGTATGAAAGCCTGAGTAATGCTACATTAAAACTGCCAACTTCAGTGCTAATATATATTCCATCTCTGTTCATCACTCTCAAAATAATCTGGATAGAATTTCTTCAGCTATAAACTGCATATTCCATACCTGATCACCTTAATGACTGCCTCTCCTTGCATACCCTTCTGCAGTGGTATAATGCCAGCAGACCTCTCCACTCAAAAGATAAATTCCTGGATTAATCTGTCTAATATAATCCATCATGAGATGCCCTTTTCTCCAATTATATCTCCAAGATATTGAATATAAAACCTAGAAAGCTTTGGAAAATAGATGATAAGCTTGACTTTTAATTACATTTCCATGTTCATCTTCTAAATGCGAGATTATGTCATTGCTAAATCCCAGCTGACTTTTTAGTATCCCCACCTAACCTTTTGTTTAAATATCCCTCTTGCATTCTCACTATAAGTCGTGACTAGTCTATTCCTTATATACTCATCTCTTATCTAACTTTCAAGTTCAATTCCTAACTAATGTATCTACACCCATTGGCCTTCCTATAATCAAAGCACTAGTAATTTGGAGCCAACTACATTGCTCCTCTTTTGGTACCATAAACTATTAAAAACTACTTTTGACATTTACTGATTGATTGTAATGCAAGGTTGACTCTGTAAGATGTGTTTATTATATATAACATGCTTATTTTGTATGTACGTCTGTATGCAACTATGCAAATATTTTAACTGGTTCACCATTTGCCTAATTGTCTTGCTAGTGCAGCTGCAATATACAGTACAAATGATTTTTTTGTGTTTGTCATAGAGCTATTCTTCCTAGGCATCCACTGAAAAGTGGTCTTGCATTGCACAGTCAGAAAATCCCAGTAAAGAAATGCAATAACTAACTAACTAACTAAATAAATAAAAAGAAAATACATATTTTATTACTATGCGTTTTATAAACCAATAGTAATTTAGTATAGTACAGTTATAAATAATAACCATAGCATACTCATACTAACGGGTACACCATCCGACTATTTATGTTTACTAACCAGCTTGAATTAATTATCCTATTATTTCAGTGCAGAGTCTTCATATTCCCCATGATTCTATTTGCATTTTCACAAGGTGGTGGATATCCTCTAATAGCCCAAACACATACAATTAGATGAACTGGGAAGAATTTTAATTGCATGGTAGTGTCTTTGAGTGCTTAACTGCATTTTCAGATGGATTTGTGCCTGACCAAGGATTATTTCTCTGCTTTCCTTTTATTGCTTTAATGTAATGGCAATAGTTTCCTTACAGCTGAGGGGGATAACATGTGGTATCATGGAATTAATGGATGATTATCTAAGAAATGAGCTTTCAGTCTCACACCAAATGTCCTGATGAAAATGCACTAAAGTGGTAAAAAATACAAACATAGCCCAAAACATTACAGAGAACACTAATAATGAAGAAAAAAAAATAAACACCTAACTCTTCACACAAAGCTGAGCACAGAACTAAACATAAAGTACAAACTCATCCTGAACATTAAACGCAGAGTAAAATGATACGGTAACTGAGAAATATTTCAGCAGCAGATAAAGGACTACGCATTCCAAGTCTAAATGGAAAACCACTGGATAGCCAGCCGGTTCAAAGATAAGATGTGAGTTGTTAGAATAGGAGAGGCTATCTCCTCAAAGAGGTCAGTCACTAGCTGAGTTTCTGAAGGCTTGGTGTAGGGCTGCTCCATTTTGTGGTCTACTTCTTTGAAGTCAAAACCAATAACAAAGACCGCTGTCTGACCACTTTTGCAGATGACTGCAAACTAGCCACAGATAAAGAATCACCTAATGATAAAATATAAATACCCTGCAATAAGATTCTACACTGACTAACAGCAGTTGCTAGAGCCACAGTATAAAATCACTGCCCAGAAATGCATAATAGTATCCTTTGGGAAAACAGTTGCCCTTGGAAATTGATAGATTAATAATACACCCTAAGAGCAGACCCTGAGGTCAGGGATTTGAGAACACATGTAGACAGTGGCCAAACCTTTAACCATCATATGTCTATGGTAGTAAGGAAATCATTCTGTGTTGCACAACTTTTAAGCAAGAATATGGCATCTATGTCCAAGGACATAATTGTTCCACTGTGTTTGGCCATTATCAGAACAATCATTGATACAGGCATCCACTGGAATGTACTTAAACTAGCATATGCAAAAACTGAAACATTTACAGAGGTTCCTATTAAAAAGAATACATGGCATAAGTAACATGTCTTTTGTGGACCATGTCAAAGTCTATGATTTTACTCTTTAGACTAATAATTAATTTATGAACCTATGAAAACCCACCATAAGTTGTCCATTATTACTGATGAAGAAATGCATAATAATGCTAGCTTATTACATGTCACATGATAAAAAAACTTACTCTTCAGTAATAAGCACAAAACATCAGGCATGGCCAAGAAAGAAATAAAAATAAACCTGTAAAAATGATGAACTCTTTTCAGGTTGTAATAGCAGCACTTATGTAATGTTATT
>NC_056736.1:482010000-482040000 GCF_019279795.1 Protopterus annectens | reverse complement strand
GCATAAGTTAGGCATTCTTGTGTAACTGCATTATTTGGATAATAGTGCTGTTATTTTGATGGGGTTACACATATCAGCAATACCTTCTTTAAAATGCATTTTTCTCATTTGTGTCCTTATTAAGAAAATATGCAAAATATTTACTCTTACCAATGAGAGCTGGTATACTGAAGGCAGTTTAGCAGTGACTACTTCCGTAACATCCTTTAAACAAAGTCTGGATGACCTGACAGCTGATCACAAATGGTCTCCAGAGATATGCGAGGAAAGTCTACTTAATGTAGCCATTGTTAGAAACAAGTCAATGCTACTGATGTGACTGAGTTTCTAGCTGGTTTGCTTGGCTGTTAGGTTAATGAACATCTATGGACTTAAGACGTTATGAGAGGATAATTAAGCAAATAATCTGTGAAAATCCTTGTAAACAAACCAGAAAAATTACAATAACAAAGATGAAATAATGATTACTGCATAAGTTCCTTCGTAGCTACAAAAAAACCCCCAAAAAACATATTATGTCACCATAAAGCCACATATGAATGCATAAATAAATGTCCATTTGCAGTATAGTTTCATTTTAGCTATAAAGATGTTGTAAAACTAAACAAGTTATCCATCTTTATAAGATGTTTATATAGCAGTTACAATGCAATCAAAGGAAAATCAAATGACTACAACAAGTAATAGAGTATAATGCTTTAATTAACTTGGCAGCTTCAGAGAGCTGTGCATATGTGACGGTACTTGTCCTGTAAATGGCACATTAAGATTATGCTTTCTAATATGTGTATTTGAGCCAACTCAGAAGGAAATATTGTGCCTACTAAATTATTAGTTCAGTATAACAGAAAGTAAATGCATTGTGTCTAAAAAGCAAAATCTCACAACTGCAGGCTTAATTACTGTTTTTGACACTTTGTTACCACATAATTTCGGGCAGCCATTTCACCTGAATATTAATCTTAAATCACCAACACACCTTTTCTTACTTCACCAAATAAAATAAGCCCCTGTTCATAAATGCCCAGGCATTATCTGACAGGCAGACAGACACACACAGACATTCTTACATGTGTAACTGGAACATGACTTAGCCCAGGGCTGTCTTATTGACCACAACTTTCATTACTTAGATCCAGCAGAGACCAGTGTAAAAGCATCTGATGATACCTAAGCCGTTCTTCATACTATTCAGATATTCTAATCTGGTCTTTAAGTGTTCTCTTTTAAATTAATAATATAGTTTTCATGAATGTTGTCACAGAATTATCGATCTACCTCAGTCTGAAGGTGCGTATAAATGGCAGTGCATTTATTGTAGATAGCAGCATGTAATGCAAAACAAATATTATTTGGCCCAATCGTAATGCAAATGTATGTGTGTATGTGAGCATTAGATCTCATATGTTCATTTCCTATCTTCTTATTTGTTAATCTGTTACATGAGCCCATTTGTTAATCTGTATATCTTACTACAATAATAATACCCTTGTAATCTTCCTCTATTATATATCCTTGATGCTAGGTCCATCTATCTCGTGCATATTTTTCTTCTTTTCAACTTACATCCATTTAAATCTGCAGTATTTCTTTGAAATTTTCTATGTTCATTTGTGAAATTATGATATACACTGGTTTACTATCAGTATTTTGACTCACACTCGATCGACCTCACTATGTTCGACAACGAAAAGTCGAACACAGCAATATCGAACTTTAAAAGCAAGCATAGGAATGGGTTTTAACATAGGTCGAGATAGGGGTGAGGTTTGTATTTCAGCAATAACAGTGAACCCCTATCTTGACCCATGTTAAAACCTGTTCCTAGGCTTGCTTTTAAAGTTTGATATTGTTGTGTTCGACTTTCCGTTGTCGAACATACTGCGGTCGACTGAGTGTGAGTCGAAATAATGATAGTAAACCTATACACTATCAGTTATCTGTGTTCTACATATCTGTCTTATTTAGCAATATGAATTTTTTGTTATATTGTAGTCAATATATTTTAATGGAATTTTCTTTTTGTCATTTTTTTGCAATTTTCTTATTTGTTAATTGAGTCTGGAGCTTTTCTCCCTGGGCCTGTGCTGAAAATGGGCTCTGACCCAGTCATACTATCTCAGTAAACAAGTGTTAAATAAATAATAGATATATAATAAATGAACTGCCAATGGACACTTGGTAGTCCCTACCTTGACTACAACAGATAAATATGCAGCAAGGATACTCAAGGCAAGTATTAAAGTACCACAATGAGCTACGGTTTAGGTCAAGCATGAACAAGTTCTTATGGCACCTGGAGATAGATTCTGTTGATCTGGCACAAGAGATAATCATTGGCGTACTTCATTTATATGAGGATATTTTTTTTCTCTGACAGTCTATTATACAATGCATCACAGGTATAGAGTAATTACACATATTTCATATTCCTTCCACTATATGTGCCCAGCATGAGCATACTTACATACTTACACAATTACATTTATGATTCTAGATCCATAGCCATGTTCTGGACCTAGCACAACTATGTGCAAATTATAACTCGCTACACGTTGGCGGACACTATAGCTCTAAACACGTTAATCATTATTTGTTGTCTCACACCATCATTGCTACATTAGTAATCATTGGCTAGCTGCCATCCTAGCCACATTACAGTGATGATGATATAATTATCATACTAGCCCTGTCTGTGCTGTATCATGGGGACTGCATGATATTTCTAATACCTCTAGTACATCTTCATGTCAGTACAAGCCTGCCATTGCTCCTCTTGCTGTTCCTCAAATCCTCAGCGGTACACTACAAGTAAAAAACATTCTTCTTATAGCTGTGCTTCACATCCTTATCCAGGAATATGAACACATCGTTTCTTTCAGAGATATCCACAACATCTCCTTACATGGCTCAAGCCAGGATACAGTATTTAATTACTGCTCCCTTCTTATCTAGTCTCACTTTTGTAGTGGTACTATGTCTCCCTTTCCCTTATTCTTCTCACAGTACATGCCATGGCAGTGTAGATCTATCAAAGCTACTTTGCCCTTTTCCCATACAACATTCATGCCCTTGGAAAAGCAGTGTCTATAGCCAAAATATCACCAATTATATTACTGCCATCTCTATAGCAACAGTGCTTAACTATATCACACATAACGGCATATCCTCAAACAGTTTTCCATACCCTCACAGAGTACTACATCTCCCTCACATAGTGCACTATCTTACAGAACTGCATCCACTCTTACAGTGCAACAATTCGTTATTGAATAGTGCGTACCTAAAAACAGTGTTTCATCTTCCCACACAGTGCTGAATCCCCTTTCACATTTCTGTGTCCTTCCACACAATGCGGCATCTTCTCACAGTGCTTAATCCCCTCTCGCATTGTGGTGTCCTATCACACAGTGATCCATCATCTCACAGTACTGCATATCATGACACCACTTAGTAGTCACCTCTTCCAAAGAATACATCACATCATAACACATAACTGCTTATTTGTGTAAAGCTTTATCAGCTGCAAATGAGTTATTTAAAAGAAAGAATGAAAAAAATGAAATGAATATTAACATCCCATGTTTGGTATTTTTTTATTTTTTTTTTTGGAAATGCTGGGAGTACTTCACATTATAAATATTCTATAAGCCTTTGCCTACCTCTGCACTCTGCTGAATCTGACAAAGGGGACAGGATGTATGAGAGATGCCTGCAATATTGTAAGTGACATGACAAGGCCAAATGTCAAACCGTCCCACACTTACATGACAACCATGACTCCCTCAAAACCTATATCTGCTATTCATCTGATTAAAACAGAAGCTGTATATATTATAAACCCACATGGCTCTGCAAACAAATCTGGCTCCTTTGCTACACACCCAAATGCCTTCCTGAATTGCACCAAATCCTCTGCAAAGATGGTATCTGTATTACTTTGACATCTAACATGGAAAAAGCTAGTGGAAAGCTATGATATTTTTTCTCTCCAATGTATATTGTAACAGTGGAATAAAGAGCTTTTCAGTTTTTCCATAAAGGTCTCACTTGTAAGAATAGTGGTCTTGGCTTAGTATTCTTGGAAAGGTCAACATGTGGAAAACTCTTAAATAAGAGCACCAATTAATTTATGCCTGACTGTCACTGTTGAATAACAAATGCATATACTAATTACATAATCCCTCATCTAACAAATTATTATCAATGGACAGCTGTGGGAGGCAAGAAAATTAAGAAAACAGAAGGCAATCATGGATATCTTGATCAACCATATTAACAATTCTTATACAGTCCAGATTTCTAAAACACACTGAATACAAGTCAGTTAACGTGAAAATTCTATAGTCTGTTCATGCAAGTATTTTACAGTCGACATTTAAAATATTAACAGTTGGAATTAAAGAAGATATGTATATGAGTTGTGCTACCTTAAGAAAGTTTACATAAGTTTGTTTCAATACTCAGTCCATAAAAAAAGTACAACATGGTTTGAAGAACACAAGAACATAATGTAAGTATGCACTGCTGTCTTCAGTACTGACTTCCAACCTCCACATCCAAACTGAACTGCATACTGGCCACGTAAAGACCTGAGCCTTTTCCCAGCGGTCACAACCACATTCCTCATTCTCTCTTTAAAGAAATGTCTTCAAGCAGTAGCATAGCTTGGGTGGAGTGAGAGGGGCAACACCTCTGGCTGCAAAGTGTTGGGTGGCACGATCAGCTGATGCTGATCACTCTTTAATATAATACTGGCTTTTAAAAGCCAGTACTGCATTGCAGTCGAACCTGAGCACTGTAGAGCTCTGTATATGTTCTAAACTGAAGCAAATGGTGAAGTGCTCTGGGCAGGCAAGTATACTCTGTAGCAACTGTTTGCTACATCTGGTGTCAGGGCACAGAAATGTGAACTGAATAGCTGGGGATGCGTGTGTCATGCATCTGGACACCTGGCTGTTGTTACAATAGAAGGAGCGTCTGCGGGGGAGGGATGCATTGCTCTATCTGTAATAAGCTGATCACTTTTGGCTTATTACATTTAAGTGCTTCTTTTTTTTTTTTTTTTTTGCTGTTTAATTGAAAACCTGAGGGGATAAGGTGCTGGTTTATAGCACCAGCAAATGGCACTAATTGAAACAGCTATGCTTCTGTCTTCCAGTAAGACTTTATCCACAGTAACTGCCTTTCATACAAAGTATTATTCTCTCTTTCACACACACACACACACACACACACACACACACACACACACACACACACACACACACACACACACACACACACTAATGCACAAGCATGCACACTTTCCAGAGAAGGCTGGCAAAATACTCCATATCCTCACAGATTGCTTCCTGGCATGATAGTACTGACAAAAGTCAAACATTTCCAGTCACTTTTGCTCTAAAATCAAGCCAGATATGAAATACACCAATTTATGTGTCTTTCACTAGCAGTCTGGTGAAGCAGTCTTGCAGGTGTGTGCCACTCAGCTTGCTAACAAGCAAGTATAGATAATGGTTACCATTGTCGCAGACAAGAAAGAGTGTTTAACATTCTTATAATAAATAAATACCAGCCAGAAGAGCTTAAAGGTAAATAAATGAACTCTAATAAAATAATAAAAAAACAATGCAACTATAAAGTAAAATATATGTAGACTGGCACAAACAAAGAACAAAAAACATTGCTTGGATGCATATAAAATTATCTGCATCCATCTAAGTTACCTGTCTAGTTTACCAGAAAAATACTACTCCTAAATTAGTAAGTACTGCATATAGATGGAGCCACACAACAAGACAAGCATCATATCAACTACTTTTGCATATAGTTACATAGCATAGTTTCCCCCAGTGTTCATGACATCATCATCCTGTTGTTTGGTAAACCAATCACAAAGACAATTATTTTACTTACCATAACAGTCACCAAAGTATGTCAAAGCACATCAACATCTGCTTTCCTAGTTTTCTGAAGATTTGTGTCATACAGTCCTTCTAGGAATTGCATCCCACTTATCTTTCCTCTATGTGTGTTGCATTATCAAGAAGTGCTAGCAAATCTGCAGTTTTAGCATATTTTGCAGTATTTTCTATTGTTTGACATCCTCACAAACACAGTGACTGCAACCATAGGCTAGTGCTTCACATTTTCATAGTGGTGATCCATGAAGAATGGTGCTACATGGATATGCAAATAACAGCCATTCTGCGTGGATATGGAAAGGGGTAGTTTTGGTGCTTTTGCATACTTGGACATATTACTGAAGTGGTCGCTGGAGGAAATGATTCATTTGTGAGTCAGGGAAGTGCTTGTGCATACATAGTCAGACTGCTGAACTGATCGCTGGGCAAAATAATTTATCTCGTGTCATTTTTGTGCTTGATCATACCTAAGATAAACTAACAACAGGTTGCTGGGGAAATATTTCATTTGTTTCCTAAGGAAGTACTTGCGTATGCTAGGGCAAACTACTGAAAGGAGAATTGGGGGCACGTTTGCAGATTGCAACTCCAATATCAAAGGCAAAGCAACTCTTTTAACAACAGATGTGTGTGTTTCATGGATGTCAGACTATGAATTGCAAAACCACCGAATTAGCATACTAGACTTTACAACATTTCTTATTTTTATCTCATTATTTTAAGGTCTTTTGCATAAAAGGCCTTTATGAATCTTGCGTTTACTATTCTCATTTGTGAGCATCAGAAATACCTGAATATGAATGCCAGGCGGTGGCACATTCTCACCTAGAAGACACATTAAAGATAAACATGTGATGATGATAAAAGCAAGGGAAAATGTATTTTGTTCCATTTAGTTTGGCATTAACCTTGGCTTCCCTGTTTTGATTTTATTCTAGTCTTGAATTACTTCTGGCTTTACCTTTTAAACTGTAGTCTTTATATGGTTACACGAGAAAACGTAACATAACAGCAAACACGAAGAAGACAAGTTAAGATAGTTAGCAAATACATATCAGTGAGTGATTATATCACCAGAACTGCAGTTATTGTAAAAAAATAATTCCTAGGGATAACAACGCTAACAGACAGATATGACAATATGCATGATAATGGAGTAATAATCAGCTTTAGAATTATAATGAAACTAAGCACAGACAGGACGTTGGTAATGGCAGCAAATTGGGAAATCAGAAGAAGCTGAGAATTTGAGTATCTGGGAGGGGTGGTCGAGGAGAAGGGAAGTCTGAATGAAGAGGTCAAAGCTAGAATCAGAGGGACTGCAGGCAACTGGCATAGAGTGTCAGGTGTAGTCTATGACAGAAGAATGCCAAAGAAGCTGAAAAGTAAGGTGTACAAGACAGTGGTGCAACCAGTACTACTGTATGGTACAGAAACTTGGGCAGTAAAGGCAGAACAGTTGAAGAAGTTAGAGGTGATGGAAATGAAGTGCCTGAGAAAGGTGGTAGGATGCACACTGTGAGACAGATGAAGAAATGAGGACATAAGAGCAGAAGCCAAAGTAGCTCCTATTGTAGAAAAGATCAAAGAGAACAGATTAAGGCGGTTTGGGCACATGTGCAGAAAAGCAGAAGACAGTCTGGTGAGGACGATTTGGGACAGACAGGAAGAAGGTAAGAGGAATGGATGGATTGTGTGAAAGAAGATCTGCGGCAGTCAGGCATGAGTGTTGAAGAAGGCAGGAGTGTGGCACTGAATCGAGAGAGTTGACGACAGTTAAGATGATACCCCGTCCACAAGTAGAAAAAAATGGAAAAAGGGGGGCTGGCGATGATGATGATGATAAATCAGCATTATAATTTCTAATTAATTGCTGTCAGCATTATTGCTGATTAGTACTGTATAAGTCAAAAATTAGCAATAACAAAAAATAGGAGTCAGACATATGGGAAGCAAGATGGGTTAAGAAAATAATATATAATAAAGGAATTTAAGTAGATGGCAGAAGTCAGAGATTGTAATAGATAGTAATCATGAAAAGAGAAACAAAATGATGTTTGCAAATGCAGCTCAGTAGCGGATATGAAAGTAATATTAAAATAAGAGGTTAGAAAACATGGGACGGTAACGTTGGGAAAGGAAGTGGGAAATGTACTGGGAAATAAGTGAAATGCTCGATCTGGGTAGCTCAGCTACAGTAGATGAATTTGTTGAGCCATAAAACACTTGTTCTGAATGAGAATGTTATTCTGATACCAAACCTCATATCTTATACTGACAGTTCAAGTTGTCTTGCATGAATTCAGCATATCCTGATTGCTATAGATTGATATTTTGCTGCTTGGTAAGGTGGGTAGGTAAGAGGTTTTGTAGTGTAGATGCACAGAGAAGTGCTTATGCATTGTTATATCACTGGATATACTTAGTTAAGTCATAGTTGATAGTCAAAATGCCTGACTAAACATGTGCACTGACTTTCTCAATCCACCTCCTGGTCTTTGTATTCATGTGTTCATAAAAATCTGATAGAAACACCCTGCCTCCAGATTATTTCTTTTAAATAAAATTAATTTTTGAACTACTTTAAAATACTTCAAACTGTTAAAATTTCTTTAAATTCTCCAGCATAACCTACAAGTTTTTATTTTCATGCTTCAATCAAAAACTGTTTCTGCTTCTGCGAACACCATGAAGTCAGCAATATCTGTCTAAAGAGTCAATACAAATACCAACCAATTCAAAGAGATTCTTAAAAATCATCTTAATGACACCTGGCTTTGTTCCTGTACTATTCCTAGCCAACTAGTTTTGATAGCTTCTAGTCACAATTTTTCTTCTTCCCTGACCTCCTCATAATCTATGCTCTCTCATGTCTAGATAATCTTGAAACTCATCTTTTTCTATCCAGTTTCCCCAACACAAACCCTTCCTCAGCTTACTTTGAGAAACTACAAAGTCTACAATACAATAAGGAATTATATCAGATGATTGTATAATACAAACGTCAGTTATAATAGCATAGAAAGTGATTTCTGGTGTACTGTAAGACTTGTATATTTTTTGTATAATTTCTTGTTTAAGTTTTGTATTTTTTTTGTATAAGTTTTGCATAATCTCTGTATGTGAAACTTTTCTCCCCAAGCCTCCCCTGAAAATGGGTCTTATCACAGTCGGACTTTCCCGATAAACAAATGTAAAATAAAATAAAAATAAATAAATAAATAAATAAATTGAGTACTTAATCATATTTGTCCTGTATTCGCAGAAGTCGCAAATGCCTAATATTTGTTTGATTAAAACTGTTTAACAGGATATGACATAGTGACTGAGCCTTAATTATCTGAATCTGTCAGAATATTTATATGGAAATGGTCTTTTTTGTTGAGAGCAAACACATGCTATTTTTTTATCTTTCTTCATGTAAAGTGAAACGTTAATGAGTAATTTGGTGCGAGAGGATATGCGTCCCCACACACACCATTGGCGATGGTGCTGCTCTCTCAGAACCCAATGAGAAAATATATTAACTTGGAGATCTCTCCACTTCAAAATATGGAGCAAACTTAAATGGCCTTTTTTCCACTTTGGTCTACTGCTGCTGTTTCAGGCTCCACTTCAACCAGCTCCCTTTTTACCTCTTTCGCCTACACACAAACCCTACTCGACCCTCAGAACAGAGACTGAGCTAGGACAGGTATGAAGTTAGCATATGGCTGTTGGAAAAGTTTATCTTTAAGCTCTACCCATTGACATGCTGATGTTAATAATCTAAACAGGGTGGTCAATGGTGCATGGCCTATTAGGCTGTGTCTGCCCTGGTCCCTTGAGCAGCCATGCCTCCTCAGTTATCCCACACAAGTCCTTTTCCTGTGATTATCAAGCAGTTCACTCTCACAAATACTACATTCTCTCATCTCAGGATAGATACTCCCATCCTCCATTCCTGCTCCATCAGTTGCCAGGGTTGCTGTTTAAAACTGGAATGCCAGGGCTGTAGTTAGTGATTCAATCATTGATGTCACCTGAGCTGAATTCTGTCCTTTGGTGTTGTTGGTGAGATAAAAGGCTGCAGCTGTTTAGTCATGTAAGTGATGGAAATAACTTCTGTTTTGCTACAGTAAAATCATAATTGCTGAATTTTATGCATATTTTTGTAGATGGCAAGCTACTCTGTACTTTGCACACCACACAGTTTTAATAACCATCACTCTAAGACTGCACTGTCTTAAACAAAATTTAAAATGCATTTATATAAGTATACATATTTGTGTTTTATGCTTTCTCTGACAATCAATATGAAAATATTTAATTTGTCAAGGAAGTGGGCACTCCTCCTACAGGATTTGCCCTGAAAAGAACAGGTTATTCCTTTTTTAAATTCGTTTCATAGAATCGCTGTGTTATTTTTTTTCCATATTGATGGAAGACCTTGTTTCAGCTTAACTAAATTCAAGCTTGCAAGTCTCTGTCATTGTGTTTTGAGCATTGTAGTTCCTGGAGACATAGTGCAACCTTTTATCCCACATTTCATCAGAATCATAAAATACTTTCTCAATAAATGTCAGTTATATTCAGTACAAAAATCATTTTGAAATCTTTTGCTTTATATATAAGATACGAGTCTTGATGGGTCTGTCATGAGTGCACTGAAAGGACTGATTATGCCTTGCAATCTGAACTATATTTATTCTTATTTGTCATTCCTTTTTAATAAGCTTATGACAATACTTTCATAATAAATACAAACTTCCTTTGCTCGCCTTCCTGATTCAGTCAGGAATTTTTTATTTCTTTTCTCACTGCCAAGTGCACTGAAAAATAAATAGTAATTTCAAAGGTTGGGAGTTGTTTGAACTTCATAGATAACAGAATGAAGTGCAACCGAGAAGGCAGTCTGGTGCACAGGAGCAGGGAGTCTCCTGGGAGAGGCAGCACTCTAGTCTGTAAATCAAAGTTTCAAGCTACACTTTGAGTCTGGGATTACTTGCTAACAATTTCTGCCAGAGAAAAAAATGGGCACAAGGCCAAAAAAGTAAATACATTGAAGGAGTGAAGATACAGTAAGATTTGTGCACTTACTACACTGAGTGGACAAGTTAGAATAAAACATCAAACCTGTGTTTCTGTATGATATGAGGCTGTTGGAAAAATGTATTTATTTTGTTTGTCCTTTGATAACTGGGAAAGCCTGACTGAGCCAATGTCACATTTTCAACAGAGTCCTTGGAAGAAAAGCTACATGGGATTATGCACCACGGTCTATAGTGTGATATTAAGAAGAGCTAATCAATTCAGTGTTATTTCCAGCGGTCATGAAAACTATAGTTTAAGGCAAATGTGTAAAAATAATCTAAAAGAAAAATTGTCAGTTTTTCTGGCAATGCTTTGTTCTTTTGGTTTTTACAAGCATTTACAAAATGGACTTGAGGTAGATTATATATCTAGTCTTGACACGCGCACATGCAAGTTACTTTTATAACTCACTGGACACTGCTTTCTATCTGGTCTTTCTACTATGTGTCTGTTCTTCAGTTGGTATATAATACTAATGTTAAGATTCATACTATAAGTAAGGTTTTTAAAGAAAAATATTGTGTTGGCATATGGGGGAAGAACAAGCCAGATTCAGATCAGAAGTATGAGAAGTAGACAGTAAATTGTTTTGCTGATTGTCAAGACAACCAGTTATACAGGATTACATTCTCCAGTTAAATATAAGGTTACAAACATGTATAATGTTGTTTTAAAGCAGATGAAGGAAAAGGTATACACTACTGTTAAAATATTTAAACTGTAGCAACAAAATAATTGCCTTGTCCTTTTCAATAATATACACAACACCGACTGACATCTGACGGCCTTTATTAATTTTAAGCACAACTCTATTACATCATTTCAAATATTAATTATAGCACAATAACCTTGTAGCCACAACATGTAAAATCCTCATAATGTATATTAGGGCAGTGTACCCCCACTCACCCTGCCCAAATAAGCAGCATCCATATCTCAGCTCACTTATGTTATCAGTCAAGTATTGTCAATAAGCAGTATCAATACCTCCCCTCACTTATTTATCAAGCAAGCAGCATCCTACTGCTCACTTTTATCCACTAAACTCATTGCATTGACCCCAACACTGAGAGAGGCAACAAAGAGGGACAATTCTGCCCCTCTTTTCCATCCAATACCCACATCCATAACCATGTCATATAAAATAAAAGAAAAATTGGGAGGGAGGACGGGTAACACGTCCATGCCAAAATGCAACCCTCCTAACAGCTACAGTCCTATAAAACTCCTAAGTCCCACCCTACATATACCTCACTTCCTCTTGAATTCCCTTCACTAATTAACTCTTCCCTTTCCAACTAAACAAGCCTATGTCTATTCCCTAAACATAAATTATTTTCCTAAAAAAAAATCCACCACCCCCACCCCAATTAACTCTATGCCCTTGCCAAATATGTCCCTAGACATCTCATTTATATGCTGGTATTTTTTTCCCTAATAGTCACTGTGTTACTGGACATGGTCTCTGTGTTTCTTTCAGCTCCTTTTTGTTGCTTTACTATGGTATTTGCAATTAATAATGTTAATAAAGTATTTTAGACTTTATATGGAAGTAAACCAACCAGTTTTTATATTGTTTGTTGTTGATTAGCTGGGTAATTAACTTACACTTATGAAGTAATTTGCTTTAAAGACAAAAATCTGATGTATCACTTATTGTTGCAAATATTTATTTACTTATGTATGTATATATGTATTGCATTCACTAATTGGGTTTGATCGACTGCTCCTTGCTCACTTTTCAGCAGAGGCATGAGGAGAAAAGCTCAACAACAAACCGAAAAAATTAGTTTATCATAGTGGAGCAAATATAATAATTAGGCAATGTACGTGCCAAGTAAAATGTTACATAGTTACAGACATGTATACAAAATAGACACATCTTACTTACAATGAGGTAAAAGTATTATATTATAAATGAGTCAGTAAATGTCAAAAGTAGTTTTTAATTATTTGATGGTTACAGAGTAGTTGCAGTTTTGTCTGTTCTAAAGTAGTAGTGCTTTGATCTTTGGAAGGTAGATGAGGTGGAGTCATTAGTTTAGGAAGTGAGATTGAAATTTAAATACGAGGGTGATATGTAATTAGCATACACTAGTCATGAGTGATAGTAAGAAAAAGATAAGAATATTTAAGCTAAAAGTTTAGATAAGATAGCAGTCAACCAAAAAAAAAAAAAAAAACAATTCCATCCAAACCAATAAGAACCAAAAAAAAAAAAAAAAGCCAAAATACGCTGTCACACACAGAGTATGTGATGGAACATAAAATAAATAAGCACTTTTATCCCAAAAGTAATGACTTTTTCAGTAAAATATCCAAGTAAATGCAGCCTTATAAAGTCATCGATAATAATCACATGTTAAACCACGTACAATCAGTATATTACCCTAATAAACACTTCTAAATACAAATTATATAATTGAACATTAACAAAACAAAACAATGAAATCAATAGATATAAAGACTCCTGGGATAGTCTAAGAAAAAATGTGAATATTATCTGTGTTGACATTTTATTCTGGCATTTTTTTATAAGATAGCAATCAGTCAACTAGTTGGAACTGAGAAATGATATAATCTAGTATTTAGGAGATGAACACTGAGGTTTCTTTTAAATCTTATTGTCTATTTCCATATGTGGTCTGGGTGTGGCTTTCCATACCTTGAAAGCATAACTAGCGTAAAGAGCAACCAGGATTTAGACTGTTGAGACCGAAGTATATCTTTAGAGTGGACAGGTTTGAAGATGCATCCAGAATTCCACAGTTACAGAGATGTTTTTTTTTTTATATAGTCTTATACTAAATCAAAATAAAATGATTTTTCAGATTTAACATAATTTAATTCGTCAGCCGGAGTAACCTCTGATTCCTGTGAGGATATTTTCTCTGAAGTAACACAACATCTGAACTTGATCTCCTACCAATGCAGTGATCCTGTAACAGCACTATCCATATTCTACAATCTTTTCTTTCCTATTCAGGATCAATGTTTCTATATGAAAATAACAAGGGTTGAAGGCAGATACTCCCCTTGACTTATCCCTTATACCAAATAACTAATAATAATAATAATAATAATAATAATAATAATAACAGCAACAGTGAAAAAGAGATGAAATCTGGGAAGAACAGAAAAAGGAACCATGCTGTATGCATAAACTCAACATGTAACTAATATTTAAAAAAGGAAACTGAGCTGTAAATCAATTGTGCCACAAATGAATATGTCAGTCAAGTAAAAACGCTCTTATCCTGAACAAACAAAACAATTTTGGAAGGCATTAAAACAACTCTACTGTTTCAAGGTTTTCCCAAAGTAACAGATAGTTGTAGTACTCTTAGCATGGATAAGTTTACAACTAAGTCAAACTATCAGCAGCCTGCTATTTCTATAGCATTTGTAGTGAGGAATTATTGTACCTTCAGTATCAGATAGGCATATCTTCCTTCTAATCCTGCCATAGTGTGCTGTGAACTCAGCAGATAGCATTGGTCATTTTGGTAGCACTGGTCATCCTGTTAGCTAGGAACAGCATATACTAAGAATACGTAGGAGTACATTAATTGTTAATCTATGTCTGATCAAGTGCAGAGCTATTTCTCTGATTCACTTTCTCATAAAATGATTTTGTCTGTGATTACTGTTGATGCATAAAATGAAATATACTCAGTCCTAAACCAGTACTAGCTTACAATATTTTTGCATGTTAAGCTCCTAAGAAACAAAATGAGTGCACAGAATAATCTCTCATAAGTGTTTTTCCTGTGGCTGACACCCTCATGTGTATGCACAACCACATTTACAGAAAACATCAGGGAATATAATGACAGCTCTCACTTATGTTTACATTCCCTAGAGATGCAGCTTAAAGTTATGTCCAGAATTTACATTCTCCACAGGTGTATCTCGGAATGCCATCACAGCCATCAGCAAAAGATTACAACAACACAAACTGATACAGCTCTTTGTTAGCTTTATTCTATTATATTATCACAGTTGTCACGCATACTAAGATACATTCTAATGACATGCACAGTATAACATCCAGTGGCAAACTAAATGTGGATGCTGGCTTCACAGGTGCTTCTGCTTGCACTGTTAACTATTATTCTTGTAATGCTTTTTATTTTACTTACCTATTGCTTACTGGTTTGAGCTAAATTTTCAGACGTCTGAAGAGAAAATCTCCATTTTTAGAATTTAAATTAATACTTTAATACAGCTAAAAAGTAACACTCATGTCAGGTTGTATGTACAAGTAAATTAATATTTTGATGTTTCAGCAATTTAAGTGTCAGCAGACACAAATTATTCATTTATAGCAAGGCTAGAACTTCAGTCACTAAAGTGAGATAGTATTACCATAAGCAAATATGAAAAGCAAAAAAAAATCTGACAGTTATCAAGAGCAATATTTACTGAAAGTTCAGTCATATGAGTTTAAACAGCATTGCATCATCTGAATTGTTTATGTACTTCCCACGGCTGTTCACAGTGCAGTCATATTGCTTATGTTCTAATTAATATTAAAGTATTTATGGGAAAAATAGAGAACTATAGCAATTTCAATGTACCATGAAAATTTAAAACAGAATATAAAAATAGCTTTGAATTTGCAAGCAGAAAGATGCATGTATATGATACAGCCATTGAACAGTCTTAAGGAAGTATGGAAAAACAAAATTAGATGAAAGAAAAATGTTCCTTCTATAGGAGCTCTCAAATATAGGAGGATATCATTTTACATAATTTGGCATATGTAACATGGCATATGTATTTTTATACATGACTTGTTCTTCAAAGAAGAAGGATTTGTTACTGACTCCTAATTATTTTATTTGCTTTCTTTATAGTCACCATTTTCTTTGGTTCTTAGTTGCAACAGAAACGATGTGAGTGAGACCATCAATTGTAGCCACTGGAAAAGGAAGAGATTTATCCCCACCGGAGTTTATTTATTTATTATGAGGTAGGATGCATCCAACTAGCAATCATTAACACCATTCTTCAACTTTGTCGGAGTTTTGATGTGAATCTCCACAGTACTTAGTAATGCAGTAGTATCAGCATATTGCATTGCAACCACGTATGTACATTTTCCAGACAGAAAGCTGACTTACACATTAAGCAAAATAGATGACCCAAAGTAGAAATGTCAGGAATAAAGTGGCAAAGGAGAAATTGAATAAAGACATAACTTATTGTGTCAGTGAAACTTCCAAATGTATAGGCTTTCACATGAAAACACTTAATCAGGAATGCAAACTAGATGCAACAAACAAGCCTGCCTTTCTTCATACAAAATGCATAGGAAATTTCCTTTCTCATTTATTCTTGAATTTTCTGTAGAATAAGTGGTGATGAAATTAGTTAATATTGAATTATTCAGTCATATTATTTGCCTGAGTATTACACAGTCATGTCTAGACCCGCGGTGGTGGTGCTGCGGTAGCGTTGTCGCCTCACGGTAAGACGCTGTCTGGTTCAATTCTCAGCTAGAGCGTCTTCTGCGTGGAGACATGTGTGAATGGGTGTACCTTCATTAAAGGTTGTGCATCAGGCCTGGCAAGCCAGTATGTAAAAATCAACTGCCAATCATTAGTGGACCGGAGTTCCGCAGTGGCGACCCCTAACCAGGAAAAGCCGAAAGACACAAATAAACATTACACAGTCATGTCTAAAGGCATTAGATAATTTGAACATGTCTAAAAGAAAGACTTCTACTACTTTTTTTGTTAAGTCTTTCCCTTGTATGTTCTGATAATACGAAAAGTGTCAACTTAACAGAGTCCCATCTAAAAGCTGTGTAAGGATGGCTAGCCCTTATGCTCTCTTAATTTACATACTTGCCAAACACTTGTGTAACCTAGCAGATTAACCACACTGCTTTAAATGTGTTATTTCAGATCTTTGAGTGTGTTATTTCTCCTGTCCCATGTACATTAAAAGCATTAACATGTATGACCATAAGAACATTGCTTAATGGCCACTGTTGGAGAAGATAGCATATATTTGGATAGAGTTTAGAGACTATGCAATAAGGTTATTCCATTTGAGCATCAGAATTAAGGTGTTCAGCATCTGAGATGGCCAATGTGTGCCTGAGCTAAGGTAACTAGAAATGATTAGTTACTCTTATTAAATGTTGTTAATTGTCTCATGATTTTAGGCCAGTGTTTGACTACATAATATAACCAAGTTCTGTGTGAGGGTGAAGGTCAGCTACACAGAAAATGCCTGAATGGTATTTATTCCACTTATTCATTTTAGAATATGTGCTTTTATTAATGTTATATGTGACACTAATGCCAAGGTGAAATGGACTGTTAGGGAAATTCTTATTCTAACTGCAAGGATGGTTTCACATTAATTAATTTTGTATGTGGCTCATACAGCCAAATAACTTCTATAGTCACCATGAAAATAAAAAAGAATTAGTTAAAATCACAGATGTAGGTTCATAGGTTCATAGGTTCATACTAGGCTATCTGCCCTGAGGCAATTATAAGCCTAGCCCGATTCTGTATGGCTTACGCCACCCCTTGATTTGAGTATACTGTGCACTTTTTAAGGTTTAGTTTACTGTGCCTCTGTCTAATAGTGACACGGGAGTAATCCCTGGGACAAACCTACGATCCCCCATCCACCTATTGAGATTCTTCTTGAAGAGATTCAGTGAGGTGCTCTGCCTCACATGAACTGGAATTCTATTCCAGAGTGAAGAGAGCCTCTGGGTTATGAACCTGTCCCTCCAGCAAGTTCTATTTATTTCTGTGCTGAGGTTCAAGTCCCTCGAGCATGTGGCTCTAAGGGATTTAGATTTACTGAGGTGGAGCATGTCCATTAATTCTGGATTTGACATAGCATTGTATGTCAGGCATAGATCACCTCGAAGTAGGCGGTATGCAACTGAGTAGAGCTGGAGTTTTGTTAACCGAGCAGCATATGGCATCTGTTTGAGGCCCTTGATCCTCTTGGTGAGATACTTTTGGGGTCTTTCTAATTGCTGCAGGTGTCAGGTAAGGTACATCCCAAAAGGGACATTGTATTCTATAATGGGCCTGATGAGGGATGAATAAAGGGGCACGATTACCTCTCTTGATCTAGATGTGAAACCCTTCGGGATGAGGTGGGCTATGTAGAAGGTCTTTCTAACCACTTTGACAATGTGGTTTTCAAAGGAGAGATTGCTATCAACTTGGGTCCCCAGGTCCCTAATAACTTTCTCTGTACTTAATGGGTTTCCGCCTATGTGGTAATTTGTGGGCACATTGTTTTTGCCAAAGGGTATGACTATACATTTTTTGGCATTTAGCTTTAAACCATGGTGCTGGCACCAGTTATCTGTCTCTGTGAGACCTCTTTGAAGGATGTTTGTGTCAGCTGGAGAGTTGATTATGGCGCCCAGTTTGCAGTCATCTGCGAACTTGGTGAGCCATAGTCCTCCCACATTTGCCTGTACCTCGGAAAAGTATATACCAAACAAGAGTGGTCTCGGGACAGAACCCTGTGGGACACCACTTGTGACCGGTTTCGAGTCTGACATGGCTCCAGCAACTCTCACTCTGTGGGTTCTGTCTTTGAGCCAGTTTGCAACCCATCTTGTGACATAGGGGTTTATATTTAAGCTGGATAGCTTATCTATGATGCCCGAGTGGGGTATTGTGTCAAATGCCTTTGCAAGGTCCAGATAGGCTGTGTGGACTACCTTCCCTTCATCTATGGCTTTGGTGACTGTTTCGAAGAAGTCAACCAGGTTCAAAAGGCAGGATCTGCCCTTGACAAAGCCGAACTGGGTAGGATCTAGTGTCTGTAGGTCCCCAATGTCTTTGTTTATGAGCTCCATAATGATCCTCTCCATAGCCTTGCAGGCTAAGCTAGTCAGGCTTATGGGGTGATAGTTTCCAGGGTCCGTAGAGGCTCCACCTTTGTGGAGTGGGACCACTGTTGCTGTACGCCATTCTGTGGGCTCATATCCTGTAGTGAGGCTGAGATTGTATAGCTGTTTTATTTGAGGGATTAGTTCCTCTTGGAGTTCATGTAGGACACAACCTGGGATGCCATCTGGTCCCATGGAAGCAGTGTTTTTGCTTTGGAGAGGGCAGCCTACACCTGAGCATCAGAGATGTTGGGGAGGCAGCCCCCTGGGGGGAAAGATACTTGCTTTTTGGGGGAGGGGTGAAAAGTTTGCACTGAACCTGTCTGCCAGGATATTGGCGATGTCTGTGGGTTCAGTGTATTTTTTGTCATTTAGAATCAACTCAGAACAAGTCTGGGAGTTACATCCCAGGTTTCTAACATAACTGAAAAAAGCCTTATGATTGTCTTTGGTGTCCTGTGCAATTTTTCTCTCGAAGCTGGCCTTGGAGGATTTTATGAGGGATCGTAATTTTTTGCTAGTACTGATTAGAGATGCCTTCCCTATTAGGGATTTTGCTCTATCATGTAGTAGCTTCCTCCTTCTGTTGTACAGTTTGTTTATGGCAGGGGTCCACCAGACTGGACGCCTGCCTTTGGATGATTGGGTCTTGGTTTTGTTTGGGATAGCATGAGCCATGCATTCCTGGAGATGTCTGTAGAATGCGTTTATATAGGATTCTGCAGTTTGGGCCATAGTTTCCACTGGCCCTGGGGCCTTGAAGGATTCCACTTCAGTTTTGAGAAGTGAGAAGTTCGCTTTTGAGAAGTTTTTCACTGTAGTTTTCTGGGCTGGGGGTGGGGTCGGGATGTGGACATCCAGTGAAATTAATTTATGGTCTGATCTTACCGATGAGGGATATACTTCTGGTGTGGAGCATAGAGTCCCCATGTTGGTAATGATCAGGACTAGTATGTTGTCCCCTCTTGTGGGAGTGGTGACTAGTTGTTCCATAGCATTTGAGATTATAATTTCCAGGAACCTTTGGGCTAAGGTGCTGGGGCTTGAGTAGTGCTCCCAGTCAATATTTGGGTAGTTGAAGTCACCCAATATAATGGTGTTTGGAGAGATCTTCATGTTCTCCAATGTTTTCAGGAAAGCCGAGTGGGATTCCTGACTTTGAGAGGGTGGTCTGTTGGATGCTATAAACTGAAAAGCAGTCTTGCCCACTGTTAGTTGCACATGGATGGTCTCCGATACTGCAATGCCACTAACCTGGAGGTGTGGATATCCTTGATAAATATGGAAACTCCCCCTCCTTTTGTGGTTCGGTCTGGGTTTTGGGGCCGAAAAGCATGATATGAGGTATAGCCTGGTAGTGCTGAGGTGCTCTCTGGAGCCTTGAACCAGGTTTCTGTCACTGCACAGATATCAATGTTCTCCATACTGAGGAGAGCTTCGAGTGCGTGCATCTTGAGGTTAAGACTTCTGGCGTTTAGCAGCATTACCCTTAGTTTCTTGTTCCTTGTGCCTATGGGGGTGGGTTTGACTTTTGAGCCTTGCCTAAAAAAGGCACTATGGGGGTGACAAGAGCCTTTGCCAATATCCGAAAGCCCAGTGGTGACAGGTGCAAGACGTCCCTAGCGAAGCAACGTGGCTTGTCGAGCATGTCATCCCAGGCTGGCAGACACTGGATCCCCTTTGAATGACACCAAAATTTTAGCCAGTTGTTAAAATCGATCATTTTGTCTTCATACTGTGGCATCATTCTAGGTGAGGGTAAGATGCTGCTCAAGGTCAGGGTCATACCAGCCTGGGCTACATGATCAGAGAGCTCCACTATGTCTCTTTTCATGTAGTCCAGGGAGGTACGTCTCAGGTCATTCACACCAGCATGTACAATGACTGAGTCATATTTGTATTTGCTTTGGAGTGACCTGAGTGCTTGTGTTATGTGGTGGATCCTAGCACCTGACAGGCAGCTCACTGTGACCTTCTCTTTATTCAGCCTGGTGAGCAGGACGTCAGTGTGTCTGACAATAGAGTCACCTATTACAAGAGTATCAGGTGTGTTATTCAGCCTTAAGGGCTGTGGCTGCTTGGCACACTGACTTTGTGGGCTATGTGTTGTGCGTGTTTTGTTTTGAGGTAGCGTTTGCTTGGATGTCTGCTTTGGAGGTCTCTGTTGCTTAGGTAGATTTTTATTTAGAGCCTCCGAGTATGTTTTTGTGTATTTATGTGTTTGGTTCGCTGATGTGGTGGGACTATGTGATACTTTAATTGTGTTGTATGAGGTTACCTTCTCCTCCTGACTGGTTACACCAGTTTTGAGATGAGAGACCTCAGCCTCCAGTTTGGCTAAATAGTTGCATCTCTCACATATATTTGAACCTGTTTGGAGGAGGAGAGGGTTGTCCGTGTACATGAGACAGTTGTAACATTGCCTCAAAATTCCCAGATTCACCAGCTGGACTGGAGAGGAAACCACTGACTGACCTTTGGACATGCTAGAGTAATGTAGGGAAGCTGAATTTAAGACGGACCAATAGGGGACAGGGTAATCGTAGAGAGTATAAGAGTAAGTAGTGCTTATGGTTTAATAGTGCTAACTTGTAGGATTACTTAATTGGACCAGTGAAGGGCCTATGGTGTTTAAATTGAGAGATAGAGCAGTTCTAAGAGAAAAAGTGAAGAGCAGACTTTGTGGAGCCAGGAATAGTTTAAACCCAATTAGGCCGCGCTGCCTGCTGTTGCGCTATGCACAAAAACAAGCAAAACCATGCAAAAGAGGGTTTTAAGAGAGGAAGATGAAGGAGTTTTGGAAGTGACCCAAAATGGCCAATAAAACTACAGTTTCAAGTCAGTAACCACTCGCACAGGGGCAGGCAGGCTGCTCAATGTTTTTCACTGCCACTGATCAACAGAGAGACTTCCCTTTAGCCCAAGCAAAAAATGGCCTCACAGAAACTTACAAACAGTTCAAGAACAGCAAGCCTGTAACTGAACTTTTTTAAATCTCAGAAAAGTGGGAAAAAAGCAAGATTTTTTTTGTTTTGTTTTTTTCAGAGATAGCAGAGGTTCACAAGTATTAACAAGTTATAACAGTGCAGTAAATGACCCCACACAAGAGAGCTAGGCCAAAGACAGATAAAATGCAAGTTTTGAGAAAAAAACAATTTTAAAAATAAGTGCAAACAGGAAATTCAGCAAACAGCTTTAGGTTGTGCTCTAAATACAGTTACTAATGCAGAAATCAAGTTTAACAAGCCAGAAAATTCCAGAAGACGGAACATTCATTTGGTCACTAAGCAGGTTATTCACAGATAACCTGTATGAGCCACTAGAGGCATATATCCTTCTCTATGGCCTGGGTGAGGAGAGACTTTAATGCAACTGTTTTTGGGTCTGTCGCATTCGATTAGTTATTTCTAGCTGTGCTTTAAATACAGAGCGGTACTTAAATAAGATACAGCCCGTACCGGTAGTTAATTATCCCACAGTATTTGAAATTGTTGAATGGCAATTTAAATGCAGTAAGATGTTATCTTTCCCTGTGCTATAGCCAGCGATGTGGGTTGTTTGTTTCTAAGTGGTTAAATATTTTGCTTAAGCATTTTATTGTGTGCTAACTAAATAAGGATTTTTGTTTTTCATTTCTATCTTCCTGATGTCTTGTTCTATATCTGCTCTCAGCTCTCCGGCTAGCCTACCCTCCACTAGGAGATAAGAACCCACCAGGGAACTATGGACCCACCCTAACCTATCAGCTGTAACATCATCCTATAAGTGTTCCCCTGTGCTCTGCCAAGAAAAGAAAGATGAGAGCATGTGTTGCCCTCATACTGACTTTAAAGCTAATCTGTAGGCTGCTTAATTCCTTGTTGTTGTTAACTGCAAGCTTCTCTGCCTGGTCACCCAGTAGCCATACCCCCACCCCCTGTATCCTGTAGTCAAAGTATAGTCCCTCTCTTGCATTAACCTTACCTACCCTAGCCAAACAGATTGTCTTTCTAGCCCTAGTCTAGCCTTCCCCAAAAACTGCCTTTGCTGTAATTCATCGGACTATCCACTAGGTGGCACCTTTTCCCTATCTTTTTTATATCCCTCCATCCCAGAAAATACTCATACTATTGTATGCTGTCTATACCCTTCCTACTATCGACCCTTCACACAACCCTGTTCTGCTTTAATTACCCATTTTCCACCTTTATATACTCCCATTCTACTTCTTAGTCACTCTATACCAATCTCAAATTAACTTACCTCTACAATCAGCATTCCACTGATTGTTTACCTTGGCTGTTTCACTCACTTGTCTATACCCGCTCCGTTCGCCCTGTGGGCTCACTCCACTTCCCTCCCTGCCCCCAATTCTCACCCGCTCCCAGAGGTCCTACATTTATTCCTGTTAACCACACCATCATATCTGCCCCAATCAACTGACACACTTTATTACTACTTCCCACCCATCTTGACAAATCACCTCACCTGGCCATATTATACTACCTCCCTACCTTTCTTGTAACAACTTCCTAACTGTTAATACTACCTACCCCCTTTTATTCCACATGTTATACTAAGATAATGGCTAAATTATCCATTCCATATCAGACAAAATTTTGAATCCTGGCTTCTCTCTTACCTCCTCCAACTATTACCTATCTATTAACCTCCTCTGAACAACCATTACACCCCAACCTTCTCTTCCCCTCCAAATTCACTTTCATACCACTACTAGCTATCTCCCAAACCAACATCAACATCACAGCTAGTCCCTGCTACTTACAAGCCAAATATCATAGATTGATGTACATCAATCTACATATTAGAAAATCACTTTACTATTTCTGTAAATTTCACAACCCTATATATAGAATATACCTCCAAGCCCTGCTAGATGGGGACATTCATCCTAACTCCGGCCCAAACAATACTCCAGCCACTAAACAAGGCAACTTTAACATCACTAGTACACAAGCCCCAATTAAACCTTCTAACTCACTTTACATAGCACATCTTAACATACGAAGCATTAACAACAAAATTGCCCACCTCCATGCACTCTTAGATATCCACCTATTTGACATCCTATGTTTATCTGAAACATGGCTAAAACCTACAATTAATGACAATGAAGTCACCCCACCTGGTTACAATATCCTCAGATTAGACCGTAAAAACAAAAAGAGAGGGGGGGTAGCAGTCCTTTATAAAACAGAGCTACAAGTTCCCACTGCAAACCTTAGTCCACCTGTATACAATAATGCAGAAATCTTCACTACCAAACTTCACGTCAACACATGTAAATCCATAAATATTGCTTGTATCTACTTTCCCCCCGGGAAATAACATTAATACCCTTGAAAATATTCTAAACTGGCTGTCTATTAATCTTCCACAAAAAACTTTAGTCCTTGGAGAGTTTAATATCGACTGGAAGACCTGTAGTACTCTACATCCTACCAACCATATTAACCTATATGGCTTCTCAAAAGCCATCACCTCCCCAACCAGGATCAATAAAACAAATAACAAAGAAAGCACCTTAGATTGGATTCTTACTAATTCTCCTCTTCAAACATACAAAGTAGGAACCCTCCCTGATGATCTAAGTGACCACTCACTAATATATATCATCAGACACAAAACCAACATAACTTACCCAAATACCTTTAAGACAATACGGACCAAAAAACATTTCAACTCAGAACTATTTCAATTAGAATTTAAACACTGAAACTGGTTACCGTTAAAATCCCTCCCACTAGACGAAGCAGTGAAACACTTTAATTCCACATTCTTAGCCATCCTTGACCACCACGCCCCATCACGCTCCATTAGAAATAAGGTTAAACCTGTCCCATGGCTCACAATAGCTACTAGGCAAAAAATCCTCCTTAGAAACAAATCTTGGGCTAAATGGCGCACTACTAAGAATTCTACAGACCACCAATACTTTAAACAACTTAGAAATACAACAAAAAAAGCTATCCTCTTGGATAAAAAAAACTTTTACTTCCAGCTACAACAAACTCACCAAAAGAATCCACAAAAGTTTTGGTCTAGCATTAACAAACTACTACACTCAGGCCAGTCTATTACACCTAACCCCCAGAGCTCCAACCATAAGAATCCAACACAAACTGCCAACGCCTTCAATTTAGCAACTTCACCTACTTGCCCACTTCCATCATTTCAGTTACAATCTGTTTCTACTTCCTTTATTTGCTCTCTTCTCCAAAAACTAAAACCTCCCACCCCCTCAGCTGACCAACTACCAGCAGAATACCTGCAAAAAGGAGCCAAAGCCATAGCCTTCCCCATTTCCATACTGATAAACAGAACCATAAGAGAAGGAACTATCCCATCTATCTGGAAAATCTCGCACATCATCCTCCTACATAAAGGTGGTAACTCCATTGACTTTTCAAACTATTGTCCAATAGCTTTACTCTCCCCACTGGCAAAAATAATGGAAAAATGCATCCATAAGCAACTACTTAACCATCTGATCCAAAATAACTTACTCGCCAACTGTCAACATGGATTTAGACCATACCACAGTACCACCACTGCACTGCTATCCTTTACAGACTGCATAAATAAAAACCGTAACAACAATATTCTCTCCTCTTCAGTCTTTATAGATTTATCTAAAGCTTTGGACATGGTTAATCACCAGCTCCTTATGGATATACTTAAATCCCTTTCTCTTGAACCTTTAGTCTTAAATTGGTTCAAATCTTACTTAGACAACAGACAACAGACTGTACTATGGGACAACAATCTATCTACCACCTCCCCATTTTCCTTGGTGTTCCCCAGGGCTCCATATTAGGCCCACTGCTGTTTTCCATTTTTATTAATGACCTCCACTTAGCAATTCCTCATGCAACCTGTATTCAATACACAGACGACTCCACTATAATTTGTTTAGCTAATTCTCATTCTGAGTTACATTCCCTTACCCAAAAAGCATTTAATACAGTAGAACAATGTTTTTTAAACCGTTGCCTCCTACTGAACCCTAAAAAAACTAAACTTCTACTTTTTACTCCAACCGGTAAGTCAACCCCAGCTTATTTCACACTCATATCTAAGAACGGCACTCTCATATCTCCTGACCCAACCACCAAACTTTTAGGAATAACTATAGATAGCAACCTTAACTTTAATACTCACATTAACAGTACAATAAAAACAGTCAACAATAAATTGGGATCCCTCTATAGAATCAAACCCTTTCTTACTCCATTAGCCAGGACTGCTATAGCCAGAACTCATTTAATCTCCACTCTACTCTATGCTTCACCTATATACACTAATCTTTCCAAAAAACAACCTCAACAAACTGGCAATTTCCTATAATAATATTACTAGCTTTGCCACTGGCTCTCCTTTTAGAACTCATCATTGTATCAATCTAAAACAACTAGGATGGCTAGAGTTCCAAAATCAGCTTCTATTTTACCAGCTTGCTATTACCCATAAGAGCCTGTATCACCCCACCAATACACCTACACTCACTACTCTCATTACCCCCTACAACAATGTTAAGAATCTACGCTCCTCTAATAAACTACTTATTAGTACTAGCAGATCAAACAACTTAGCAGGAGATTCTTTGTTCTCTAATTCTGTAGGAAAACACTGGAACCTACTTCCCACTGAACTCATATCTCTGTCCTCAATAACTCTTTTTAAACAGAAACTAAAGCTATTTCTTAGTACTCATTGGTTATGCCCTTGTACTAACCCTGACTAACTTTCTTACTTTATACCTATGTATACTTTTCACCTAATATTAAACGGCACTAACTACTGACTTCTCCTTAGCAATTCATATAAATCATGTTTTCCAATTTAATTCTATGTATATATGTATGAAGTAAACAACTTTTTGTATAATACCTTTACTATTTGCATTATGCTCACCATTAGTTTTGTACTGTCACAACTTTTATAGTATATTGTGTATTTGTGTTGGAGCTTTTCTCCCTGGGCCTCTACTGAAAATGGGCAGACGCATCCAGTTAGACTAGCCCGGTCAACAAATGTAAAATAAATAAATAAATAAATAAAGACTGAATAACAGTTTAGGTGCTTGATGGCACAGGAAAATTGGATGGGTGTGCCCATCCTAAGGAGAGACATACATGTTTGGCACATATTTTCAGTCATTGACTTCCTTTGTTGAGTTTAGAAAAACGACCACTTGGTGTTACGTTTGAGTGGTTGGGACACTCCTGCAGAGGCCCTTACAGCAGTGAGGGCTGGTGCAGCACTGATGTTCAGTTTAGCGCACACATACAGTTTGCTACTGTGATTTATAGGGAGTGGAAAATATAACATAAGCACTACTCAGTAAAAGTATGATGCTGCTCCAGTTGCCTTGCTCTTACCCTTGACCCAACTTGTGTCAGTCTGGGGGTGGCTAAATGGATTTAGTGGTCCCTCTGAATTAGAAGAGGTCATATAAGTTGGTGATGGTCAGCACTGGGTAGCCAAAAAGAAAGAAACAAAGATTATGTATGAATGCTTTCTGGAAAGATCTTTAGAGATTTAAGTGAATTGTAGTTTAACTTTTTATACTCAATAATGCCATGCAGAATATTAAAGAGGTTCCCTCAAACACATTTTTGGGGGATATGCACTTTGATGACAAAACTGCACCACTCAGCATTGCTGGAATAGGGTTTAAGTTTGGAGCTCAAATGGGGATACCAAATGAATAGACATTCAAATAACATAGGCAGTGGAAAAGTACACTCTACTCCATTACTGTAGAAATCTAGATGTTATTCTTCAGAAAAAATGTACTTCTCACAAGAGTTCAACTAGGCAAAGACAGGAGCGTTTCTGATGATATAAATATATGATGGCTGCACAGTTATTCACAAACTACTCCAAATCAAATTCTAGTTTTCATTGTACATATGGCTACATTATGATTTATCCCGCAACCCATTTTGATAAGTTTGTAGCTTAATTTGCATTTTAACAACAGAATAAATATTTCCCAGGTAACGGTAGCTATAAGTTTTTTTTCAAGAGTTCCCAGAATGGCGCATTTCATTCATAAATGTCAATTGTCTGCAGTACATAAGTAATTTATTAAATGCAGCTATTGAATGGACAGGTTCAGTACCTGCCCCGCCCTTATTCTTCTAAGCTAAGTAAAGTTACTCATTCCACGGACAAAAGTAAACTGTATCTTCTAATAATAAGAAGATAAAAGAGTTGATGTTCTTGTTTTACACATGACATGCATAAGTTGCTGTTTTGTCTGATATCTTGCAGTAACATAGCATAAATTAATGTTGCAAGTATTGCAGGGATTTTTTGGACTAAAATATTATGAAAATGGTTCCAGCTCTTTTCCATTGTGCTGTGCTGCAGACAACATATCTTGCATTCCTGCCCTGTGGTGGAGATAAGTTCAGAGACATAGCAGTGCTCACCGTATTTGAAGATCACATGAGAGCCAACAGTGGATGAGGACGATAAGGACAACCAGTCCTGTCCTTGATTTAATAACGCACTCCGTACTTCACTTAAGGACTTACGTTGTTCAGTAATATTATTACAGCTGTTTGTGTGTGTGTGTGTGTGTGTGTGTGTGTGTGTGTGTGTGTGTGTGTGTGTGTGTGTGTGTGTGTGTGTGTGTGTGTGTGCATGTGTGTGTGTACATGAATATGTATATGTGTGCTTATAATAGTCCAAAACCACGCACGTAGGACTAGGTGCATGAACCAAACCAAAAGTATCAGAAAAGCAGAAAAGGGTCCAGCACCGAATAGGAGTGAAAGGCTACATTTATTGATGTAGATAAAATAAAAAACAAAAAGGCATACTGATTTTGGCAAAACAAAATGCCTTCCTCAGTACATCAATAAATGTAGCCTTTCACTCCTATCTGGTGCTGGACCCTTTTTTGCTTTTCTGATATGTGTGCTTATGTCAAAGGTTGTAGATTTATAGAGTTCACATAAAATGAAAAAATGCAATAGCCTGGGTATAAAATTATAGATAAAAAATAAATACATAAATGAAGTTTGGAACAGATAAATTTGTCACGGGATATCTTTAGGGGTGGTGGTGGATATGGGTGATTAAGAATGGGAGGTAGGATGTTTGGTTAGATAAGTTAGAAAGGGAGTAGGCAAGAAAGGGTTAAATAGTGTGGGGTAAGGGAGGAAGTGAGGTAAGCAGGGGGAGGGTCTTTAGGTCTTTTAAGGTGGGGAACTAACTAACTGTTGAGATTCACATGTTGGCGTGATTTTGTTGTCCTCCCATCCCTCTCTTTTGCTTATGGTAATTGTGAGGTTGGGGGATGTGGGGTGTTGCTATTGGGGGTTTGGCGAAGAAGAGGGACAGGCTTGCCCCTCTTCTGTTCCCCCTCTGGTGTATAATTTGTGGAAGGATTTTGGAGTGGAGGAAGAGCATCAGAGGATGCTGTTTGGACTTGGTGGTTTGGCTTGGATAAAAGGTGTTGGCTGAAGGTGAGTGGTGGAATGTTGCCTTGAAAGTGTGAGGATAAACGAGAATGGGGGGGGGGTGCTGCTTATTCCCAAGGGTGAGTGGTGGTATGCTGCCCTTATGGATGATCACTTAATGTTTTAATTCTCCATTGAAATGAAGTTATGTTTAATGAAGTTGATGCATTTATTATTATGTTCATGCAATAAAGGTCTTCAAAAGCCTTTTGGTGTTTGGTTGCTTTATTAAAGTGGAACATGACAAATATATAGTTAGTTCACGTGAGCTGTTTTGCATTGTTATCTCAAATAAATATATTCATTTGATTGATACCAAATCCTATAACAGTACTCAACTGTAACACAGATGTGTCTACTTTTATTTATAACTGTAGTCTTTGTATCCACTGTGAGTTCTTGAAACTAGCAAGCATGCATGACCCTTGTCCTGCAAGTACTTTGTGTAACTGAGAAAGATAAGGACAAAAATGTTCATAACATCATACATTTACTCGAGTTTGTGCAGTTAATAACATATGAAACAATATGAATGCCCAGTAATAAATTATTTTGAGTGTCAACCGATCATAAACCATTTTCTAGCAGACTGCTTGTTAAATACAGCAAAGGCAGATCAGTACATCATTGTTCCAATGCG